>NC_092041.1:92435700-92564265 GCF_003086295.3 Arachis hypogaea | reverse complement strand
ATTCTTTCCCAACAAATCCTCTAACTGAGACTTTAGCTCGTTCATCTCTAACGGTGACATCCTATAAGGAGCACTTGAGATTGGTCCCGCCCCGGGTACCAACTCAATAGCAAACTCAACCTCTCGGTTAGGTGGAAACTCATCAATATCATCGGGAAACACTTCCGGAAACTCACACACAACCGGAATCTGTTCCAACCTTTGATCATCACCCGAAACCCCGCGGTTAACAACATGATACCCTGACATTCGGTTCCTGAACAGTTCACCATCATCGAATTCAAGTAATAATTATTTACCACGACCGGTCCTTCGTATCTTCCGGCATAAAGTACACCGACTTTGTAGAACAATCTAGCAGAACATGGTTCTTAGATAACCAGTCCAATCCCAAGATAAGATCAAGACCGATCATCGGTAAGCAGACTAAGTTATGAACAAAATCACGCTGCTTGAACCTAAAGAAACTTCCGGGCATCCTAGCCTAGTTACCATGGCTTCATGGGTAGCATTGTACACTCTTAGATCATAACCTAAAGTTACAATCTTCAACCCTAACTCATGGGATTTCTCAAATGCAATAAATGAATGTGATGCTCCCGAATCAAATAAGGCATTTAAAGTTTGACCAGCCATTTCACAGTTACCTCGAATAAGTGTCTCGGATCCCTCAACTCCTACAGCTGAAGTGGTGAACACCCGACCAGTCTGTTGTGACTTTCCAGCACCTTGTTTCTGCTCTCAGGACAATTTACGGCTTTATGCCCTGCCTTTCCACAAGTGTAGCACAAACCCCATCCGGCCTTGCATGGTGCTCCCGGATGGTGACTCCCACATCTAGTACAAGCTTGATCATTTTGAGGCTGCTTCCCAAACTTCCTCCCTTGGGAGTTGTTGTTGTTGTTGGGCCTCCTAAAAGAGCTTCCCTCTTGAAAGACGGACTTCTAGGTGCAAAGCTCTTTCCTCGGTTCTGTGGGAATGATCCCTGTGAATCCCTTTCTCAGCAGTTGCCCTTTTCACACACTCCTCAGCAACCCTACACTTGTTTACCAGCTCGGAGAAGGTCCTAATCTCCATTGGTCCCACTGAACTGAAAATATCACTCCGGAGTCCTCCTTCATACTTAACACACTTCCATTCCTCATATTCCACCGGAGTCCTTGGCACATACGAGAGAACCTGAACAGCTCCTCAAACTTGTCAGTATACTCTGATATGGACATAGTACCCTGCTTCAGCTGTAACAATTCAAGCTCCTTGGCCGTCCTAGCAGAAGTCAGAAAGTACTTCTTATAGAACTCCTCTTGGAAAACATTCCAAGTGATATAGTCATCACCCTGCTGCAGAAGACGTCGGATACCTTGCCACCAATGCGACGCTTCACCGACAAGCATATAGGTAGCAAACTCAACACGCTGTCCTTCAGGCACCACTTGCGCTTGCAGCGCTCGCTCTATAGCCTGAAACCATGTATCAGCCTCAGTCGGACTAGTAGTTCCCTTGAACTTAGGTGGATTAACCTTCAAAAAGTTTGCCAGTGTCATCGGGCCTGAACTCCACCTCCGTCATTACCATGGTTGTTCATCTGTTGACCAATAGCCTCAGCAGTGGCTTGCATAGCAGCAGCCATGTTCTCCAACGCAGTCATAAAGTTCACCGGGTCATAGGGTTATTCTCCGGCGCACGAGCATTCGTACGACCTCTCACACTACCTCTACCGCGTCCACGAGGCGCCATCTGGTTCCTATACATACCAAACAATCGATATTAAGTTGATCAGTCTCAATATCGGAAGTCTAGTACTTCAAAGTCCCAAATGCATGCTCATGAACGTTTATGCCAGTTATATCAAGCAGATATACTAATAGCACATAACACACACACACAGAGAATGCACAGAAGCATAATCAGTCCATCCCTCAGGCTCTACAGGAACGAACTGCTCTGATACCATAATGTAACACCCTACCATACAGAGTCTTATGCTTAAGTCATAATTCAGAGATGGCAAGGTATTACGACCTCTAAAATAAAAATTAGTACGTATAGTAGTATGAATGATTGATTATAACTAGGAGCCTTTGTAGAAAAAGGGGTAAACAAAAACCATCGTAACTCTAAAGCGCAACACTCCGATCGACAACGTAACGAACAAGGATAACCAACGCGTGATTATATATATACAAAGGAGTGTCAAAAACAGGAATATCAAGACTCAAGATCCGGCTGCGAAGATAACCGATCCGAGCATAACAATATATACATATGATAAAATAAGGAAAACCCCAAAGGAAACCCAAAGGGACACAAATACATAAAACCTATTCTCCAAAATCTCCCATAAGAGGAGTTATCACAGTTTGTATTATTTAATGGAGATAAAAGTATCTAAGCAAAACATATAAACCAAAACATAGCCCCGAGAACAAAGGATCTTCGCAAGTATAGAAGCCTCCAGCATGCCTCAACGGGAAACATCACGTCCTGTATGTGAAAACAACAAAATCCGCATGGGTGAGAACCAGAGGTCCTCAACATGGTAACAGCTTCCACATATATAATACATAATAATGGAGGAAAGCCAAAGGCAATCCTAGAACTCCCTCCAAATAATATCAAAGCTTATAAACAAGCTAAACCATAAAGGGCATCTGACTAAAGATACTTCAGTCTAACTAATACTTCCCTTTCCAATTCCTTCAGACCTCCCAACCACCAGCAGGAGTATAATATAGCAAACACAGTTATATCAAGCAAGAAATATATAATTAGGAACAAGTAAGGCATTTAGACAATTAGCAAGTAATATGCAGTCAAATAGGCAATCTCAAACAATTCATATAGTATGCATATGATGAATGCCTGTCCCTAGTGGCTGATGATATCATCTGTCGGTTATAGAGCCAACCCGACAAGTCCTGGCAGTTAACCATTGGACTGTCCCTCTGTCACGCATCCCCAACTCGAGTTATACTCATCATAAACTTGATCATAATCATGATTATATCCATCACCTTCACTGGTGAATATTTACGGGGGCGAGCTCATCCGGGTATTTCACAGTGCCCGGCCACACTTATGACATAGGGTCAAAAGAGTATCAAGTCTCAACCTGGAGCACGTGGTGGCTAGCCACTGCTACTACCCAGGGAAACTCGTAACTCCGATAGTGGAAGTGCAAATCACAATTATCAATAATTCAGCATAAACATGCATGAATTCTCATCCATGGATCAACATCCATATCAGCCATTCCGGCTCACGGTTAAATCCATAACCAGCCAATATTCATAGCATACACAGCTATTCCGGCTCACGGTTCAATCCAGAACCAGCCAATTCATAAACAATTACGGCTCTTCGGCCAATGGCATAACCAGCACTTCCACCACCATCCTCCGCATCTCACATAATCATGCTTGATCCTCAATGATCATTCATTTTCCCTTGCTTCACTCGCAAGTTACCACATCCACTAGCTCCTTCTCTCATAGCTAGACATATCATAATGATTTAAGATATAAGTGGTGAGGTCGGAGGCTTAGAAGTATGAAATTTGGCTTTTAAAACTCAAAAATCAACTTTGGGATGAAAACAGGTCCACGCGTACGCGCACTCTACGCGCACACGGAAATGTCCTCAAAAACTTCATCGACGCGCAAGCGCCATGCACGCTAACGCGTGGGTTAAAAGTTTGCCAATCGACGCGTACGCGTCAACCTCGCGTACGCGTGGGTACTCTCGTGCCCCAGGCACAAAACTGGCACAGTTCTGGCATAACTCTCTGGAAAATGGCTGGGCATTGGGTGCAGCACAATCGGCGCGCCCGCGCACATCACGCTCACGCGTGGATGACGCTTTCTGGAAGATCGGCGCGTACGCGCCAGGTGCGCCCACGCGCAAGGGGTCATTCTGCTAAAAATTTTTTAAGTTAATAGCTGCAGAATTCACCAATTTAAACCCCAATCTTCCAACGGACATAACTTTCTCATTTTAAATCGTTTTTCACCCGTTCTTCGAACGGCATGGACATCCCGGATCCAATTTCATTTCTAAATAGATTTGGCACAGAACAGAGATCCGTAGTCCAAGTTATGTCCCACCAAAGTATGCCCAAAAACCATATTTTTCATAAAAACCACAAAGTGCCATTTTCAAAACAAGCCATTTCCAACTCTTTTCAAAATCAATCAAAACATGCCATTTTCATCCCTTTTCTTTGAATCAATCTAAATATATCAAATTCCACATTAAGCCTCCTCAACTCACACATTGACACATTACCACAATATACAAAATCACTATCTCATCATTCTAACCCACTTCACCCAAGTGGCTCAAACTCAAATATATTGACATATCATATACTCTTACTCATGCCAATTCTCAACAACACCAATTCCAATAAATCATTGTTGTACACAATCAACATCATACTCACCATCAACATGGTTCAACCCACAATTCAACCATAACCAATCATCAAGCATATATCACAACATGCATATTTCTCATACATCATACCACCAAGGCATCAATAATCATCATCACGTATATGACCACATCATATATCTCAATCATTCAACAACATCAACCATTCAATGCCTATCTTAGGGCCTCTAGCCTAAGTATTTCCTACCACATTACATATTAGATACGGGAAACCGAAACCATACCTTAGCCGATTTTCCCAAGCTCCACCGGAGTACTTCCAACCCACTTATCCACAAGCTCTCAAGGCCTCAATACCTCCAAGAACAGATTTTTCACCACCAAGCCCTTTCCAAGCTTTTCAAAATCACCAATCAAGCTCCAATATCCACACATACACAACCTAGGCCACAACCATCATACCCATACACAACATCTCAAAACCCAAACATCATAAAATCACAAATCACACTAGGGTTGAGAATCTTACCACACCCAAGGTCCAAGGAGACAAGATTAACCTTCTCCTTCAAGAGAGTTGGGTCCTATAACATCAAAGAACCCAAAATCTCAACATTTTTGCTCATAAAACTCGAAAACAAGGCTGGAATTTCAAAGAGCAAAACGTGGCTTACCTCAAGATTGGTTGTATGGGTTTTGTAGAGCTCTCCGCGATGAACGCGTGGCCGCAAACGGAGCGGCAATCGGAGCTCTAGATCAAAAGTTATGGTGGTTTGAAGATTAGGCAAAGGAGAGAACTTGAGAGAGTGTTCTTCCTCCCTTTCTTCCTAATTTCAGCTTGTGTGTGTAACAAATGAGGAGAGAGAGTGCTGAAAACTAGGGTTTTGGTTAAGTTATGTTGGGCCAAGGGCCCACTTTGGGTCCAATTGGCCCGGTTTGGCCCGTTCGGTCCAATCTTGGTCCGAATTCTATAAAATTGGTACCGAAATTCTCGTCTCAATCTCCTCTATCATATTTAGCCATAAAAATCACATTTTAGGCTTTCTAGAATAAATTCTCATTTATGGGTTAATTAGCCGTTAATTAACCGGGTTTTACATTCTACCCACCTAATTGGGAATTTTGCCCACAAAATTCAAATGCAATTACCTGAGAATAAATGCGGATAATCCGTTTGCATCTCCGACTCAAGTTCCCAAGTGTGTTCCTCAACACCGCCTCGACTCCATGCCACTTTGACTAATGAAACCTCTTTTCCACGCAACCGTTTGATACTAGTATCATCAATTCTGACCGGAGCCACTGGAAGCGTCAAATCTTCCCTCAACTGAATCGACTCAGGTTCTAACACATGACTAGCATCAGGAGTGTACTTCCGAAGCTGCGACACGTGAAACACGTCGTGCAGGTTCGAAAGATGAGGTGGTAGAGCCATCCGATACGCCACCGGTCCAACCCTCTCTAGGATTTGAAATGGACCAATGTATCGAGGATTCAACTTCTTTGCCTTAATTGCCCTACCTACTCCCGTGGTCGGAGTAACCTTAAGGAAAACATGATCTCCTTCCTCAAATTCTAAGGGCTTTCGCCTCTGATCGGCGTAACTCTTTTGACGACTCTGCGCCGTAAGCATCCTGTTACGGATTTTCTTGACTTGTTCAGTAGTCTCAGCTATCATTTCCGGCCCCAACAAGCTTTTCTCTCCAGCTTCATACCAACATAGCGGAGATTGACATTTCCTCCCATACAAGGCCTCATACGGAGCCATTCCGATGCTCGCATGATAACTATTATTGTATGCAAACTCCACTAATGGCATATACCGATCCCAACTCACCGGTTTGTCCAAAACACAAGCTCTCAACATATCTTCTAGTGTTTGGATCGTCCTCTCAGATTGACCATCTGTTTGAGGATGGTAAGCCATGCTCAAGCTTAATCGGGTTCCAAAAGCTTTCTGAAATGCACCCCAAAACCTTGAAGTGAAACGAGGATCTCTATCAGAGATTATAGTAGCAGGTACACCATGAAGTCTCACAATCTCCTTTATGTATAACCGTGCTAGCTCCTCAAGGGTGTAAGTCATCCGAATGGGCAAAAAGTGAGCTGACTTCGTCAGTCGGTCCACAATCACCCAAATAGCATCAAAACCAGTCCTAGTCCTTGGCAATCCCGACACAAAGTCCATTGCAATACTTTCCCACTTCCATTGTGGAATCTCTAAAGGTTGCAACATCCCAAAAGGTCTTTGATGTTCAGTCTTTACTTTTTGACAAGTTAAGCACTTTGAAACATATTCCGCCACATCATTCTTCATACCCGGCCACCAAAACATCGCCTTCAAATCATGGTACATCTTAGTACTTCCCGGGTGAATGGAGAATCCGCTTTTGTGTGCCTCCTTTAAAATATCTTGCCTCAAAGTGCCCACATCCGGCACAATGATCCTACCCTTGAATCTCCATAACCCATCTTTTTCTTTCGACATTCTCCACCGTTTTCCTTGCTCAATAGCCGGTAACACCTTCCATAACGCTTCATCATTTTGATGAGCCTTTAGGAGTTCGGACTTAAAATCACTTGAGATCTCTAATCGGCTCAAACACAAAGTTCCGGATACTTCTCGAGCACCAATTTTTAGACTCTCAAATCCCTTGAGCAACTTCTCCTCTTGAAGCATCATCCAAGCCGCATATAATGACTTTCGACTTAAAGCATCCGCCACTACATTCGCTTTTCCCGGATGGTAGTGCAACTCAAAGTCGTAGTCCTTCAACAATTCCATCCACCTTCTCTGCCTCATATTAAGCTCTTTCTGATCGAAGAGGTACTTCAAGCTCTTATGATCAGAGAAAACTTGGAACTTAACCCCATAGAGGTAATGCCTCCACACCTTCAAGGCAAACACAACCGCAGCGAGTTCCAAATCGTGCGTAGGGTAACTAACTTCATGAGGTCTCAATTGTCGTGAGGCATACACCACCACATTACGATGCTGCATCAGCACGCACCCTAGACCCTTCAATAAGGCATCACAATACACCTCAAATGGCTCATTCGGCTCGGGTAACACTAACACAGGTGCAGTGGTCAACTTTTTCTTCAACGTCTGAAAGCTCTCCTCGCACTCAGGAGTCCAAACAAATGGAGTGTCTTTGCGGTTAAACTTTGTCATTGGCGAAGCTATATGTGAAAAGCCTTTGATGAACCTTCGGTAATAGCCAGCTAAACCCAGAAAACTCCTTATTTCTGTTACGGTGGTTGGTTGCTTCCAATCCATCACAGCCTCCACCTTAGTTGGATCTACGGCTATTCCTTTCTTACTCACCACATGGCCCAAAAACTTCACCTCACTCTTCCAAAACTCGCACTTAGACAGTTTTGCATAGAGTTTCTTCTCCTTTAGAATCTGCAACACGGTCCTCAAGTGTTCCGCATGCTCTTCTTCAGTCTTGGAATAAATCAGTATGTCATCAATGAAGACAACAACAAATTTATCCAGAAACGGACGGAAAACTCTATTCATGTAATCCATGAACACTGCTGGAGCGTTTGTCAACCCGAAAGACATTACAGTGTACTCGTAATGACCATAACGAGTCCTAAAAGCGGTCTTAGGGATATCCTCACCCCTCACCCTTATCTGGTGATAACCGGATCGCAAATCAATCTTGGAGAAAACTCCAGCTCCTTGTAACTGATCCATGAGATCATCAATTCTCGGCAATGGGTACTTATTCTTTATTGTAACCTTGTTCAGCTGCCTGTAATCCACACAGAGCCGCATACTCCCATCCTTCTTCTTCACCAGTAACACTGGAGCACCCCATGGAGATACACTTGGGCGTATAAAATTCTTTCCCAACAAATCCTCTAACTGAGACTTTAACTCGTTTATCTCTAACGGTGACATCCTATAAGGAGCACTTGAGATTGGTCCCGCCCCGGGTACCAACTCAATAGCAAACTCAACCTCTCGGTTAGGTGAAAACTCATCAATATCATCGGGAAACACTTTCGGAAACTCACACACAACCGGAATCTGTTCCAACCTTTGATCATCACCCGAAACACCCGCGGTTAACAACAGGATACCCTGACATTCGGTTCCAGAACAGTTCACCATCATCGAATTCAAGTAATAATTATTTACCACGACCGGCCCTTCTGTATCTTCCGGCATAAAGTACACCGACTTTGTAGAACAATCTAGCAGAACATGGTTCTTAGATAACCAGTCCAATCCCAAGATAAGATCAAGACCGATCATCGGTAAGCAGACTAAGTTATGAACAAAATCACGCTGCTTGAACCTAAAGGAAACTTCCGGGCATCCTAGCCTAGTTACCATGGCTTCATGGGTAGCATTGTACACTCTTAGATCATAACCTAAAGTTACAATCTTCAACCCTAACTCATGGGCTTTCTCAAATGCAATAAATGAATGTGATGCTCCCGAATCAAATAAGGCATTTAAAGTTTGACCAGCCATTTCACAGTTACCTCGAATAAGTGTCTCGGATCCCTCAACTCCTACAGCTGAAGTGGTGAACACCCGACCAGTCTGTTGTGACTTTCCAGCACCTTGTTTCTGCTTCTCAGGACAATTTACAGCTTTATGCCCTGCCTTTCCACAAGTGTAGCACAAACCCCATCCGGCCTTGCATGGTGCTCCCGGATGGTGACTCCCACATCTAGTACAAGCTTGATCATTTTGAGGCTGCTTCCCAAACTTCCTCCCTTGGGAGTTGTTGTTGTTGTTGGGCCTCCTAAAAGAGCTTCCCCTCTTGAAAGACGGACTTCTAGGTGCAAAGCTCTTTCCTCGGTTCTGTGGGAATGATCCCCTGTGAATCCCTTTCTCAGCAGTTGCCCTTTTCACACACTCCTCAGCAACCCTACACTTGTTTACCAGCTCGGAGAAGGTCCTAATCTCCATTGGTCCCACTGAACTGAAAATATCACTCCGGAGTCCTCCTTCATACTTAACACACTTCCATTCCTCATATTCCACCGGAGTCCCTTGGCACATACGAGAGAACCTGAACAGCTCCTCAAACTTGTCAGTATACTCTGATATGGACATAGTACCCTGCTTCAGCTGTAACAATTCAAGCTCCTTGGCCGTCCTAGCAGAAGTCAGAAAGTACTTCTTATAGAACTCCTCTTGGAAAACATTCCAAGTGATATAGTCATCACCCTGCTGCAGAAGACGTCGGATACCTTGTCACCAATGCGACGCTTCACCGACAAGCATATAGGTAGCAAACTCAACACGCTGTCCTTCAGGCACCACTTGCGCTTGCAGCGCTCGCTCTATAGCCTGAAACCATGTATCAGCCTCAGTCGGACTAGTAGTTCCCTTGAACTTAGGTGGATTAACCTTCAAAAAGTTTGCCAGTGTCATCGGGCCCTGAACTCCACCTCCATCATTACCATGGTTGTTCATCTGTTGACCAAGAGCCTCAGCAGTGGCTTGCATAGCAGCAGCCATGTTCTCCAACGCAGTCATAAAGTTCACCGGGTCATGAGGGTTATTCTCCGGCGCACGAGCATTCGTACGACCTCTCACACTACCTCTACCGCGTCCACGAGGCGCCATCTGGTTCCTATACATACCAAACAATCGATATTAAGTTGATCAGTCTCAATATCGGAAGTCTAGTACTTCAAAGTCCCAAATGCATGCTCATGAACGTTTATGCCAGTTATATCAAGCAGATATACTAATAGCACATAACACACACACACAGAGAATGCACAGAAGCATAATCAGTCCATCCCTCAGGCTCTACAGGAACGAACTGCTCTGATACCATAATGTAACACCCTACCATACAGAGTCTTATGCTTAAGTCATAATTCAGAGATGGCAAGGTATTACGACCTCTAAAATAAAAAATTAGTACGTATAGTAGTATGAATGATTGATTATAACTAGGAGCCTTTGTAGAAAAAGGGGTAAACAAAAACCATCGTAACTCTAAAGCGCAACACTCCGATCGACAACGTAACGAACAAGGATAACCAACGCGTGATTATATATATACAAAGGAGTGTCAAAAACAGGAATATCAAGACTCAAGATCCGGCTGCGAAGATAACCGATCCGAGCATAACAATATATACATATGATAAAAATAAGGAAAACCCCAAAGGAAACCCAAAGGGACACAAATACATAAAACCTATTCTCCAAAATCTCCCATAAGAGGAGTTATCACAGTTTGTATTATTTAATGGAGATAAAAGTATCTAAGCAAAACATATAAACCAAAACATAGCCCCGAGAACAAAGGATCTTCGCAAGTATAGAAGCCTCCAGCATGCCTCAACGGGAAACATCACGTCCTGTATCTGAAAACCACAAAATCCGCATGGGTGAGAACCAGAGGTCCTCAACATGGTAACAGCTTCCACATATATAATACATAATAATGGAGGAAAGCCAAAGGCAATCCTAGAACTCCTCCAAATAATATCAAAGCTTATAAACAAGCTAAACCATAAAGGGCATCTGACTAAAGATACTTCAGTCTAACTAATACTTCCCTTTCCAATTCCTTCAGACCTCCCAACCACCAGCAGGAGTATAATATAGCAAACACAGTTATATCAAGCAAGAAATATATAATTAGGAACAAGTAAGGCATTTAGACAATTAGCAAGTAATATGCAGTCAAATAGGCAATCTCAAACAATTCATATAGTATGCATATGATGAATGCCTGTCCCTAGTGGCTGATGATATCATCTGTCGGTTATAGAGCCAACCCGACAAGTCCTGGCAGTTAACCATTGGACTGTCCCTCTGTCACGCATCCCCAACTCGAGTTATACTCATCATAAACTTGATCATAATCATGATCTATATCCATCACCTTCACTGGTGAATATTTACGGGGGCGAGCTCATCCGGGTATTTCACAGTGCCCGGCTACACTTATGACATAGGGTCAAAAGAGTATCAAGTCTCAACCTGGAGCACGTGGTGGCTAGCTACTGCTACTACCCAGGGAAACTCGTAACTCCGATAGTGGAAGTGCAAATCACAATTATCAATAATTCAGCATAAACATGCATGAATTCTCATCCATGGATCAACATCCATATCAGCCATTCCGGCTCACGGTTAAATCCATAACCAGCCAATATTCATAGCATACACAGCTATTCCGGCTCACGGTTCAATCCAGAACCAGCCAATTCATAAACAATTACGGCTCTTCGGCCAATGGCATAACCAGCACTTCCACCACCATCCTCCGCATCTCACATAATCATGCTTGATCCTCAATGATCATTCATTTTCCCTTGCTTCACTCGCAAGTTACCACATCCACTAGCTCCTTCTCTCATAGCTAGACATATCATAATGATTTAAGATATAAGTGGTGAGGTCGGAGGCTTAGAAGTATGAAATTTGGCTTTTAAAACTCAAAAATCAACTTTGGGATGAAAACAGGTCCACGCGTAAGCGCACTCTACGCGCACGCGGAAATGGCCTCAAAAACTTCATCGACGCGCAAGCGCCATGCACGCTAACGCGTGGGTTAAAAGTTTGCCAATCGACGCGTACGCGTCAACCTCGCGTACGCGTGGGTACTCTCGTGCCCCAGGCACAAAACTGGCACAGTTCTGGCATAACTCTCTGGAAAATGGCTGGGCATTGGGTGCAGCACAATTGGCGCGCCCGCGCATATCACGCTCACGCGTGGATGATGCTTTCTGAAAGATCGGCGCGTACGTGCCAGGTGCGCCCACGCGCAAGGGGTCATTCTGCTAAAAATTTTCTAAGTTAAAAGCTGCATAATTCACCAATTTAAACCCCAATCTTCCAACGGACATAACTTTCTCATTTTAAATCGTTTTTCACCCGTTCTTCGAACGGCATGGACATCCCGAATCCAATTTCATTTCTAAATACATTTGGCACAGAACAGAGATCCGTAGTCCAAGTTATGTCCCACCAAAGTATGCCCAAAAACCATATTTTTCATAAAAACCACAAAGTGCCATTTTCAAAACAAGCCATTTCCAACTCTTTTCAAAATCAATCAAAACATGCCATTTTCATCCCTTTTCTTTGAATCAATCTAAATATATCAAATTCCACATTAAGCCTCCTCAACTCACACATTGACACATTACCACAATATACAAAATCACTATCTCATCATTCTAACCCACTTCACCCAAGTGGCTCAAACTCAAATATATTGACATATCATATACTCTTACTCATGCCAATTCTCAACAACACCAATTCCAATAAATCATTGTTGTACACAATCAACATCATACTCACCATCAACATGGTTCAACCCACAATTCAACCATAACCAATCATCAAGCATATATCACAACATGCATATTTCTCATACATCATACCACCAAGGCATCAATAATCATCATCACGTATATGACCACATCATATATCTCAATCATTCAACAACATCAACCATTCAATGCCTATCTTAGGGCCTCTAGCCTAAGCATTTCCTACCACATTACATATTAGATACGGGAAACCGAAACCATACCTTAGCCAATTTTCCCAAGCTCCACCGGAGTACTTCCAACCCACTTATCCACAAGCTCTCAAGGCCTCAATACCTCCAAGAACAGATTTTTCACCACCAAGCCCTTTCCAAGCTTTTCAAAATCACCAATCAAGCTCCAATATCCATCACAAATCACACTAGGGTTGAGAATCTTACCACACCCAAGGTCCAAGGAGACAAGATTAACCTTCTCCTTCAAGAGAGTTGGGTCCTATAACATCAAAGAACCCAGAATCTCAACATTTTTGCTCATAAAACTCGAAAACAAGGCTGGAATTTCGAAGAGCAAAACGTGGCTTACCTCAAGATTGGTTGTATGGGTTTTGTAGAGCTCTCCGCAGTGAACGCGTGGCCGCAAACGGAGCGGCAATCGGAGCTCTAGATCAAAAGTTATGGTGGTTTGAAGATTAGGCAAAGGAGAGAACTTGAGAGAGTGTTCTTCCTCCCTTTCTTCCTAATTTCAGCTTGTGTGTGTAACAAATGAGGAGAGAGAGTGCTGAAAACTAGGGTTTTGGTTAAGTTATGTTGGGCCAAGGGCCCACTTTGGGTCCAATTGGCCCGGTTTAGCCCGTTCGGTCCAATCTTGGTCCGAATTCTATAAAATTGGTACCGAAATTCTCGTCTCAATCTCCTCTATCATATTTAGCCATAAAAATCACATTTTAGGCTTTCTAGAATAAATTCTCATTTATGGGTTAATTAGCCGTTAATTAACCGTGTTTTACATAGTTCTAGGTGGGTGGAGAGATTTTGGTTTGGGTATGACTTTCGGCCAATAAATTATTGATTTGTTTTGATTGGACTTAGTTATTAAAAAATTAATTGATGTTATTATCTATAAAAAATTAGTTGATGTATAATATTTTTTATATTTGATTATAAAAAATAAACTCAATTGAAAAAAAGTTTAAACTCAGTTAAAAGAATTATATTCAATAAATATTAAATAGTAATATGTTTGTGATGAAAAATCTTAAATTTAACTTTTATCTCCATCATTGAAATAAAAAAAATTGAATAATGGGACATCGGAGAACAAACTAATTTTTTCAGGAGGACATTATTGTAATTTCAATTTCTATGTAGTTGCCATTTTAAGAAAGAGAAAAATCATATTGAGTAGTTACTTATTATCGAGGGTTTAGTATTTTTTCGTCTCTAAAGTCTTAGATTAAAATCAAAATCGTCATCGACCTTTTTTTTCTTATTAAAATCATCTTCAACATTACAAAATGTTATAAAATCATCCTTTTGTTCATAAACAATACTTTTCAGACAATTTCGCCCTTAAAAAAATCCTTCCCCTCACCACTAACCCCCAACCCCCTTCATCATCATCACTGAGCCTTTTTCTTTCTCTCTTTCTCCCAGAACTCTACTCTCCCTCGTCACTAACCCTAAACCCCCTTTATCATCATCACTGAACCTCTTTCTCTCTCTCTTTGTCCCAAACTCCTACTCTC
The DNA here is from genome assembly GCF_003086295.3 of Arachis hypogaea. Taxonomy (NCBI): domain Eukaryota; kingdom Viridiplantae; phylum Streptophyta; class Magnoliopsida; order Fabales; family Fabaceae; genus Arachis; species Arachis hypogaea. The sequence continues at coordinate 92,549,849 of NC_092041.1, read as the reverse complement.
TCTCACCACTAACTCCAATCATCTTCTTCTCATCACCATCACCATCACCATTATCATAAAAATAAAGATTGAATTACATACAAATTAAAGAATCACAAAATAAAGAGACTTTATCAGTAGAAGCTTCTTTAAGAGCTTGAACCATAGGCAGTTATTGCTGCTGTCGGAGGAGGAGCCGTAATAGATGGTGGCAACGCTATGAACAACGTAGTGGAGTAGGAAGATATCGACGACGAAACCGAGATGGTCTTCATTTTGCCCAAAGATGCGATAGTCATCGAAGAGAGTTCTACAGCAGAATTGAATGACGAATTCGAAGCACTTCTTGAGAAGAAGGTTACGGGATTGAGAAATGAGGGAACGACGAGGAGGGGGCTGTTGCGAACAAAAAGGGAATGCCAATAGAGGAAAAAGTAAAACAGTTTTGGATAAGGCATAGTGCTTCTATGAAAGAGGAGAAGATGTGGTTAACTTAGTCAAAATAACAGTTTGTTATTGTTTGGATTTCAGCCTGCTCCCTTTTTTCTTCCTTTTACTTGATTTTTTGGATTTCAATTTGTTCTTCATTCTTTTAATTTTTTTCTAATTTTCTTTCTTCTATATCATTTTCCTTTGATTTACTTTTTCTTTACCTCTGTTGTTGTTGTTGTTGATTTTGGGTAGAGTTAAGGTTAGACTTGCAATGATTTTGTTGCAGTAAGAGAAGAAAGAGCCAAGACAGTGATGTGATGGAGGTGGGAGGAGTGTTGAGGGGGTGGGAGGAGTGTTGAGGGTGGGAAGTAAATAGCGGAGATAGAAAATGAAAGGAGGAGACACTGCGATTTCGATTTTCTTCCCTTGCTCTCTTTCTCTCTTTTTCGTTCTTCCTTTTCTTTAATTTTTGAAGAGCATATACATGAGTTCTTCCTTTTTAATGTTTTTAATTTATGATGTTGCTAATTTTGTGGTTGTTGCTATTACTAGATTGTTGATTTATTTTGTGGTTATGGCGTAGCAATGGTGATGATGATGCAGAGGTTAGTGGTGAGGGTGGACATAGTTCTTTATTTTTGTTTAAGGATAAAATTGTCTAAAAAATATTGTTTATGGACCTTTCAGGCTATGCCCTTTACTTCAAGTTTATTATTTACAAGATTCAACTGAGTATGGGTAGGAGTCAGGGGTTCGAGCCCTTCTCCCACAATTGGCAAGAGCCAGTGATCGCCAATTCCTTTTCCCTTTCCATCGATAGGGCTCCTCGGACTAGACTAGAGTATACGTTCTTTTGCGCTTCAAGTTTATTATTTACAAGCGATCGAAGTAGGGCAAGTCTCAGTCTTGTATTTGAGGTTGGTGAGAGGGCTGGCCCAGGGCATGCCTTTACTCCAACAGCGGCAAGGGGGTCAATCATCATCGTTTTTCCAAAAAAAGGTAGTTGAAAGCTGGAGCTTTACGAAACGAGTTGTTTTCAAAGCATCCGAGTTGGTAGAGCTTCGAGCGGGAACTTATCGAAAGGAGTGTTGGCAGATCGAACCCCCTCCATTCCGTGGCACGCGGCGAAGGTAATTGAAAACAAATTAAAACAATGAATAGGAGGGGGCAATAAGAATTCAGTTGTCAATTGTTGGCCCACAGGCACACTTCCTGAAATCGATGTAACTCTACTTATTGTAAAATGGTGGGTTAGATTTCTTTCATACAGAGATATCGGCTATTTCACTTGACTCCTAGAATCCTCAAACTAACCAAATAGTCCGATCGAACCCAAGTCCTTTGTCTGGTAAAAAGTTGTTACTGAATATCTGTCCTTACTTAAGAAACAAGTATGGAATGTTCTCTCATCGCCCGAGATGTACTAAAGGGATAGGATAAACCAACCAAAGTGGAAGAAGGGAATTAGCCCACCATTTGTTAAATCCCCATCTTCTCGGGTGATAGGGCTTCCTCTTTAGACTCCGAGGCTCGAGTTTCTTTGTCGGTCGTAATTGTTATTGCCCTCGTGTAGTACGGCAGGCAGAAGATATTTTATTTATATGATAGTCACGTTGAAAGTCTTACCTAAACTCTTCTGAATAAATATGATAAAGCCTCTAAAAGAATATTAACTGCATACCTAAAAAATGTTGAACATAATCCAGAGTTTGGGCAAAGTGGGGACTCTGCGTGCCCTGATTGGCGAGTTCTAAATAGATCGATCTGGTTTAGCCAGTGAATGTTGTTGATAAACTACTATTTTATGGTTTATATTGTGCTAAATTGAGTGATTTTTCATCCATTATTCTCACGCTTATTCATAGAAATCGCATGTTTTACCTTTTCCTTCCTGATTTTGTACTATGATTGAAAACATGCTTCTTTGGCCTTATATTTGCTATGTTTAATCCTCTCTTTATACCATTCGATGCCGTGATATGTGCGATAAGTGATTACAGGGATTATAGGGCAGGAATGGCTTAGAGGATGGAAAGGAAGCATGCAAAAGTGGAAGGAATACAAGAAATTGAAGGAATTGCTGAGCTGTCCAGCCTGACCTCTTCGCACTCAAACGGTCATAACTTGAGCTACAAAGATCCAAATGAAGCGGTTCTAGTTGCTTTGGAAAGCTAACGTCCGGGGCTTTGCAATGATATATAATTTGCCATAGCTGCTTTGAAGCCAAGCAACACGATCGCGTGGATCATGCGGACGCGTGAACTGGCAAAAACCCAATCCACGCTAACGCGTGGACAACGCTTCCGCGTGACTTTGCAGCGACCTGTACGAAACAAAAATCGCTGGGGGTGATTTTTGAGCTGTTTTTGACCCATTTTTCGGCACAAAAAACACATATTAGAGGCTATAAAGTGGGGTAATCCATCCATTCATTGAACAATTGATACACAACATTCATTATTCACAATTTTAGGATTAGATGTAGTTTCTAGAGAGAGAGGTTCTCTCCTCTCTCTTAGGTTTTAGCATTAGGATTTCTTTTAGTCATTAGGATTGTTTCTTCATACCAGGTTCAATATTCCTTTATTTTGATTTCTCTTCTACTTTTAGATACTCTAATGCTTTTATTTGTTAATGACTTATGTTGCCAAATTAGCTTATGAACTTTTCCATGTTAGATTTGATTTCTTTTATTAATGCAATTTGAGGTATTTCAGATATATGATTTTTATTTAGCTTTCTATATTCTTGGTTTTGGTTGAGTAATTAGTAACACTTGAGTTATCAAACTCAGCTGTTGATTGAAATTGGAATTCTTTGCTGATTAATTTGTACTCCAAGAACTCTAGTCTTTCCATAGGAATTGATTAGGACTTAAAGATTCATATTGATTTATCCACTTGACTTACCTTTATAGTTAGAGGTTGACTAAGTAGGAGCAACGAGCAATTTTCATCACAATTGATAAGGATACTAGGATAGGACGTCTATTTTTCATACCTTGCCAAGAGTTTTCTTAATTATTAATTTATTTTTCTTGCTATTTAAATTACTTGTTCTCTATTTGAAAAACCCATAAATATACCTTTTCCCATACCCAATAATAAACACACTTCCCTGCAATTCCTTGAGAAGACGACCCGAGGTTTGAATAATTCGGTTATTTATTTTTATTGGGTTTTGTTACTTGTGACAACCAAACTTTTGTGCGAAAGGATTCTCTGTTGATTTAGAGACTATACTTGCAACAAGAATTTATTGTGAATTCTTTACCGATAGAAATCCGATTGTCAGTTGTCGATGCTAAAAAAAAACACGTCCGGCTACCTTGGGGATTGACTCCTGTTGGTAAGTTCACATCTCCAATAGTATCCTTATAGACTCTAAACAGAATTTCTATCTTGGAAATGATTTTTTTGTTCTTTACTTTAAGTGTAGCTATTGTTAAATGCTAGAAGAGGGAAGGACAAGTGAAGGATGTGCCAATCAAGCCCTTTGCTAAAAGGTGAAAGGTTAGCTGTAGGCATCCACGGTGGTCTTCCTCCCGATGGTTTATTAGCTTGCCTAACCTAGACATTCCTCTCCATCTCCCTTTTTTGAATTGGAAAGTTGAAAAGAGGAACCATTAACGACGTCTCAAATGATGATAAAAGCTTGATGTCTTTCTATCGCTGTCATAAATGATGATGAAGATCGGGGTGATGAGGTTAACCCATTGCCGAATAAGCATGATACTATACTTGACTGAACCTCCTTACGCCGGTTCAAATCACATAAGGGCAATAAGAAAAAGCGGAGCCACCCATTAATGGTAATGGAACTCTGCACAAAGTTTTCTCCTGTGATATGAGTAACTACCCCTTGATCGCTTATAGTACCCCAAATATCTGACTGCATTTTTCAACTGATATGGAATATGACTACTGAAATTGCATTGTACATCCAGAATAGCCCCAAGAAGACATGATCCCAAGCGGATACTTGGCATGTCCCTCCTCTTCCGGGTCCATCACAAGGAAAACGAAAACTGAGATTTTCTTTATCCGGTATTAATCGTGAGCTACGAGCAAATAGAACACCCTTTAGGAGTATCAATACCGTTATATAAATTGTAAATGCATGAATGTGATGGACCAAAAATCTACAGTTCCTAATGGAATAGGTAAGAAAGCAACCTTGTCCCCCACTGCCACTAAATCACCACCGCCCCAAGTCAAACTGGTGCTTGTTGTTGCACCAGAAGCCATTATGTTCGGTGCTAAAGCGTGGGTATTTTGTATCCATTGAGTAAAGACGGGTTGTAATTGTATAGCGGTATCTGAAAACATATATTGGGGGCGCCCTAAAGCGTTCATACTGATGATGATTTTGTAACGTTGATGATGATTTTAATGAGAAAAAAAGGTCGAAAATAATTTTGATTTTGACTCGAAAACTTAGGAATAAAAAATATTTAATCCTATTATCTACCATGTATAATTCATTCAATATAATTTATATAAACTATTTTATTATTTTTAAGATTTGAATCTAATACTTTGTAATTAAAAGTTAAAATAGTTATCACTTTAATTAATCTCGTATTTATACATATTTATAGAAAATTAGATTGATAATTATGTTTTTTTTCGGTGTACAGATCTATAATGTGTCTTTCTTATACACTAGTTTTAAAAAACTGGTTTGGCCCGTTTGGGTTTGGTGAGCCAATTTTTGAAAATCGGACCGGATAAAAATTAATTATTTTCTAGAAAAACCTCCCAATATTACGTCGTTTTAGTTTAAAAAAAAAACATAAACCCTAATCTGCCAATGGCAAACTGAAGGCCCCAAGCGTCCCGAAGCTTACTCTCTCAGTCTCTCCCAAGAAGCACAGATTATTTACTCACTCTTGCCCAAGGTTCTGAAAACCGATTCGAATTGGCCAGTCAAACCGGTCGAACCGCGAATCGATGCTAAAAACTATTCGGATAGATGCCAAAACCGGGGATTTAAAATGGCAAACACGCGCAGCACTCCCATCAGGTCATCACCCTTCCTCTCATCGTCATTGAGCTCCTCCTTCACTTCCGTCCTGCCACCGGCAAGCAACCGTCGCCGTTGCAACTTGGAGCTTTGAAGCCACTGTCGCAATGTCGTTCTCCTCCATCGTGCAGCCACGCTTGAGCTTCGAAACCACAGTCGCGGGCCTCGCCTCCTGCCTCCGTTGCGCAGCCACTGTCTCGCCGACGCCAGTTCTGTTCCATCGCATCAGCCCTTCGGTCGTGCCCTGTTCCTTTCTTGCTGCTGATCTGCTCTGCTTTGTTCTAGCATTTAGTTCTAGGTATTAAATTTTTTTAAACTATAATTGTTGAATAATTGATGTTACTTGTTAGTTAGTCTGTGAACCTTGCTGTTGTTACTGGGTTGAATAATTGCTGAATAATTGTTGTTAGTTAATCCATGGACTTGTTACTGAATTGAATAATTGTTGAATAATTTTGACGGTTGAGACTTGAGATTACTGGGTTGGAGTGAGTTGCTGTGGGGTACTGTGATATTGTAATTGGATTGCTGGTGATTTTTAGGTATGGATGAGAGTCTCAACTAAGAAACACCTAAGGCTATTGGATTGTTGTGATATTGTATTGTTATTGTATTTTTTTCTTTTTGGTTAATTTTTGAAAAAAGATGTTTAATCTTTGTTAAAATTGTGCTAAAATTTTTCTAAAATTGTGATTAGCTGAAAATCTTGTTAATCTTTATTGAAATTATGCTGAAAATTTTGTTAAAAGTTTGTTAGAATTTCTATTTGTTCATTATGAGTAGAAGGAGGGGTTTAGAATAGTTCTTCTGCAACAGAAGAAAGGGATCATTATCTTTTTCTATTGATAACTTCAAATACACGTTCAAGTAATTAACTTATTGGGAGAGAAAAGAGCCATGAGAATGGATCTTACACAGCAAGGATTTAAGGTAGAAAATGCAACGGCTAGGCCTTTAGGGTCTGCACTTTTTGACTATGCTGTTTCAATTTCTTCTGTCTCACAATAAGTATGCTTTGTTCCATCGAGCATCGGATGCTACATTTTAAATTTTTAATATCACTGTCTAATAATAATTAATACTTCTACTTTATATCATACTTAGGTCAAATAGTTGGATACTGTAATTCATTGATTTGGGAGGTGAAATGAGGAGACATGTTTGGCATGTTTTGATAAGTTAAATTATAGCTTTACACAAGTTCACAAATGAATATGGACCTTGATTATGACCAATCTTTTGTTATAGAAAAAATAATTTTTTCATCTTTGTTTTTAATGAAAAAATAGATGAATTGAATTAACTAGATAAGTAGAAGATTGAATATTTATTATTGGTTTGGTTAATTCAATAATTTTTTTTGTTTTTCGTGATTATCTTAAATTTCATATAATATTATAAATTTTATATGTATATAAATTTTTACCTTTGATATGTTTTTTTATATTTGACTCATGTATTGTATTTAAATGTGATTATGAGATTTTAATTGAAATTATACTTTTAATTTGTATATATTTAAGATTTATATCAGAATATATTTATATTTTTGTATATTTATTTAAAATTTGATATGTTATTTTATTATAATTCAGTTATTTCGGATGAACCACAGTTGAACCGGTTGAACCTCTAAACCGATGACCAGTAGCTCAAGCGGTTTGATGATCGGTTCGGTTTTAGAACCTCGCCTCTCACCGCAGTTCCGCACGGTCACTCGTCACTCCCCTTGCCGGCCGCCAGTGTCTGCTTGCCTTTTCCTTTTTCGTCTGTGTTGTCCCGGCTACCTTGTTTCCACCGTGCCTCGCTTGTCTCTGCCTCTGCTTCCACCTCGTGCCTCGTCTGCCTCTGCTTCCTCCGTCGTCATTGTGTTGGTTCCTCTGCAGGCTCTGCTCTACTCCTCTTCGAAAAGTGGGTGTGGAGGTTGTGGGGTTGGAAGCCCTAAGGTTCACTGGATTCCTTAGAGAACAATGCAACAGAATAACATGAGTTTTGAATCAATGTACATTGTTCGAATGCTGAAACAGGTACTAAACTACTAAAACCATTCCTTTTTGTTTTTGCTTGAATTTTAGAAGAAAGAGCAATGTAATGTATTCCTTTTTATGATTCCATAAGACCAAGGTTAAATTAAGAATTCAGGTGGAGTTGAGTTTTGTTTATGAGTAATTAAATGCACGAAATAGGAATAGGATTACTAATTTCTTTTGTGACTTTCATTGTTCTTTTCCCCTTGTTGTGCTGCTGTTGTTGTTATGCTGCTGTTTTGTTATGGCACTGTGATTTTGCGATCACTGATCAGTGTTTTGAATTTGGAATTTCTGATTAGTGACTTGTTAAGCTGCTGGTCTTGTTATGCTGCTGTTTTGTTGTGGCACTGTGTGATCACTGATAAGTGTTTTGAATTTGGAATTTGTGATTAATGACTTGTTAATCTGTTGTTGTTGTTATGCTGCTGTTTTGTTATGACACTGTTGTTGTTATGCTGCTGTTTTGTAATGGTTGTTGCTGAATGCTAAAAATGGAAATCAAATCAAATGTTGGTTGTTGCTGAATGAGTAGGGTAGCTACCTGCCAATACCATATATAAATAAACTGATGAATGATGATGATGGTAGTGGAAGGAGAGTCAAAGTGTATAGGTAGTTGGCTTTATATGTGCTTGATTGCAAGACAATTATCTGAAGCTTTCTATTGATTGCTTCTAAATATAGGTCACTTGTTGCCAACTTAGCAGCTGCTAATTGCTACAAGTCTGAGCATTTGAAAAGACCAGAAAATTGGGCATTAGGTACCCAGTTTATTTGTTTGGACCCCTTTATATCTCTATATCTGAATAGTCCTGATGACTGACATTTGTTATTGTTCATGTTTTGTGTGTAAACAGTTGAAAAAGCCAAGTATTACTACATTGCTGGCTTTTTCCTAACTTTATCTCCAGATTCCATTCAATTAGTTGTTGAACATGCTGTTGCAAATAACAAGGTATGATATGGATAGAATGTGGTATTTCCTTTTGATTAATGATATAAGCCTCTGAATGTTGTGCTTAAAACTTCTAATTCAAAAATTTCACTTGCCATAGCATGAATTGTAATTTACACCATATCTAAGGACCACCGATTAGATGAGTGAGATTTTATATTGGGAGGATTCTTTTGCGCACTAGTTAGGAGAATTTATCATTGACCATTCCATTTTTTTTTTTTTTTGTTGTATGCAGGTCTTCACCATGAACCTTTCAGCCCCCTTAACTTGGAAACAACACTAGATCCCGTTTATGGCTTGCTCGGCAAGAAGAATCTGTTGCTAAGAGAGATCGATCTCTTACAACAGATGAATGCAACTCTGCCTAAGATTAAACCGAAAAGGTCATCTTGCAAGGTTCAGGTTTATGTTCAGTTAGCATAATACCATAGAATGATCAACATTTTCTCACTGAACTAGCTCGACATTCTTTTGAAATTGATAATCCTTTATCTCCTCACATTTCTAAATTAGAATCTAAGGTGTTAAGTGATCCTATTAACCCTCAAAGTCAAAATTTAATATTTAGATATTTTTTTACTATTTAACTTTTGAGTTTGTATTTTGATAAGATCATATGAATTTGGTTGATGATTTTTGTGTAGTGTTTTAAATTTGGAAGATATTTTAGGATGTTTATTTATTATTTTATTCTAAAACGATTTTTTTGGTTGAACCACCGGTTGAATCGGTTGGATTAATGAACCAATAAACCAGTGATTAGAGCGGTTTGATGATCTGTCCGGTTTTCAAAACCTTGGTTATTAGTTTAACGGTGGTCACTCGTTTACCTGATTGATTTAATTATAATTAAATAAAAATATAAAAATATAGTTATAAAAAAATTAAAATAAAAAATTAAAATATATGTTTTCACATATATATTAATAACAATCAAGTATTAATTTATAGATATAAATCACATAACTAATGATGCAAACATATATAATAAACTAGTAATTAATATAAAATATTTTCTTAATTTAAATGAACAAAAGAACAAAATATAGCATAATAAGTAAATTAATGTTTAACAAACTAATCAAAAACATACTTCAACTAATTTATTAAATAAATCCATAAATATGATTATATAAATAGTCTAATATTGTCCGTGTTTGTTAATACTCAATATTTTTTTTTGGTGATTATTAATACTCAATATTAAATCAACTCTTAATATTACAAGTAAATTCTAAGAATAAGACCGAGTCTCTACCTAGAAAATAAGCTCAAGTAATGATTTCCAGCAACAAATCCACCTCAGAAAGAGAAAAAGAAAAGAGGAAAAAAGAAAATAATGAATGGTATATAAGATATGGTATAGGAAGAAATTAATAATACTACGTGTACATTAAAATCAATCACTAAAATTAATTACTAGTATAAAATATATATTGAAATATAAATTTAAATTGAAAATAAATTAAATTATATATATTTATATATAAATATATTAATGGCTGATTTTAGTATACAAATAATATTTTTAGAAAAAAATTGATCTACACCATAGAATAAATAAAAATTTTTACAATTTACTCCGGATTTGAATTTATTTGAACAACAGGATTTTTTCCGGTTGAAGTATAATATAACTACATTAGTTTTTTTTGGACAAGAATTTGGGCCGAGCTACGATGCAAACAAGACAATAAAAACAAGTTGGGCCTAGTTATTGGGTTTATGTGTCTACAAGGGTAAGACACAGCGCAATATATAACCTATCATTGATGAAAGCAAAGGAAGTAGAATTAGGGTTTTGTGGGAGGAGAAGTAAGCGTTGCAGTTGAGTGAAGAACTCTAGCAATGGCGCCGAAGCAGAGAGCAGCAAGGAAGGTCGGCAGGAACCCTGAACTGGTGCGGGGGATCGGGAAGTACTCTCGGTCTCAGATGTACCACAAGAGGGGTTTGTGGGCCATAAAGGCTAAGAATGGTGGCAAGTTCCCCGTCCATGAACCCAAGCCTAAGCCCCAGGCCCTCGCTCAAAAGCCTCCTAAGTTCTATCCTGCTGAAGATGTCAAGACTCCTCTTGTCAACAAGCACAAACCCAAACCCACCAAACTCAGGTCTGTTCTTTTTTTTTTCTAATTTTCGATGTCAAATGTGATAAACAAAATTCTTGATCTGAAATGAGAATTTAGATTGGGATGGTGGCATTATTGGCTATTTAATTTTACTATTTTTATACATTAATTGACCTATCTTAGGGTTAGATTATTGATCCAATTGATCTTATATGTTTCATTTTTTTTTGTCGCGTTTTCAGGGCTAGCATTACTCCTGGGACAGTGCTGATTCTTCTTGCTGGAAGATTCAAGGGGAAGAGAGTTGTGTTCCTCAAGCAGCTTCCTTCTGGGCTGCTTCTTGTGTCTGGTAACTCTTGCTCATTATCCTCAATGAAGTTTCTGTTTATGTTATTGTCTCGGACTTATAGTGAAAAATAGTGTTTTAAATCATATTGAATATTGGCTTTCTGTTTATTCGGATTTTGCTTGATAAGCTTTCTTTTTTTTTTAATATGTGGATGATGCTTCATTTCTCCCCTATGTCACTTAATTGAATGCCGGATTATAAGTGCTATGACGTTAGTTCTTGAATTAAGTTGTCCATTGCAGTTTCAAGCTTCGGATTTCAACGCATAGACAACATTTTCTTTTTTGATATTGCTTTCCATTGTGTTGTGTATAACTTGTGTCCGAATAAGCTAGCGGATTAATGAAGTTTTTCTCTCCTCCGGTCTTATGTATCTTGTTTCCTCAGGACCCTTCAAGATTAATGGAGTTCCGTTGAGACGTGTGAATCAGTCGTATGTTATTGCCACATCAACCAAAGTAGATGTGTCTGCTTGTAACGTGGAGAAATTCGATGACAAATACTTTTCAAAGGAAGTCCAGAAAAAGAAAAAGAAGGGAGAAGGCGAGTTCTTTGAGTCCGAGAAAGAGGTTAGTTTGTATAAATTTCTTGTTTTATTTGTCTTTCTGGCACTTGCAGTTTTTATCAGCATTTGCTTATGTGCTATCTTGCTTCAAATGTAGGAGAAGAAGACCCTCCCTCAAGACAAGAAGGATGACCAGAAGACTGTTGATTCTGCTTTGATAAAAGCCATAGAGAGTGTTCCAGACTTGAAGTTTTACCTTGGTGCTAGGTTTTCTTTGAAGCAAGGCCAGAAGCCTCATGAATTAGTCTTCTAGAGGAAGGCAGAGTCTTAGAATTTCTTTTTGATATTCTGTTTTGTGTTAAGACTTGGATCTAATTGTTGTCTTTTGATAATAGACATTTGCGAATGTGTTTTTTTATGTTGTTAGTTATCAACAGATTGGTCCAGTTTTGTGGGAATTCATTTGATGAATTTTAGGCTTCAAAATTGGCATAGTAAAAGGAAGCATAGAAGATCTTCTCATTGGTTTTGAAAATTATTCTTTTTCATTTTATAGTGTTGGCCTAGATACAAAGAAAACATAGGACTTGACTTGTTGCAACAATAACGTCCTTAAGTTTAATGGAGTTTTCTTCGGTGGGGAAAGAATAATTTGGACCCTTGAAGGACCAGGTTATAAATTAAAATAATAAGAAATATATGGGTTGGTTCACAAATAAAGCAGAGTAACGGTTGAGAAAATTTGGAGGGAAGATGGGTTGGGGTCACTGGAAAGCTTCCTTTGGAACCCATAGAAGGATTGGTGCACTCTGCATATTTGTTCTAGCATCTTCTTCCTTTTTTCCCCAGCTTAAGAGCCAACACGACACATCACAACACAAAAGAGTAACCATTAATCATCTGAAACTATTTTCTTCTCTTCCTCTGAGCTCATCCTTCAACAATGGTGACCGTGATGCAGAAAATAAAGGATATCGAAGATGAGGTACCCTATGCGTTGTCTCTAATGCTTCCTTCCTTCCTTCCATTGTATTCTCAACGGAACTTGGTTGCACGCCTCGATTCGTATCCGTGAAAGTATAACATTTTTGGACTACAAACTAATCCATAAGTTGTTTTCCTCTGCAGTAGTAGGGTTACTAGCGTTTGATTACGAATTACAAAATTTTAAAGCCATATCCTAGGATCCAGTTTTAAGGTGTTATTAATACAAATGATTTATACTTAATATGATTCTTAAGAAGCTCTATGCATTTCTAGAGTTGGAATAGAAGCTGTGCTTAATTGTGATTAATGTTCCTTAATCGGAATTATTCTCGCCAGAAACTCCTATATTCTATTTTCGTTGGAGTTCATATTTCAGTTATGCAACTTCGTCTGATTAGTGATTACGTTCAATAATATTTAAGCATCAAGTAAGATGGGATTGTAATAAATTCCTTGTTACTCAGAATAAGTGAAGTTTTTATGTTTAGGCTAAAACTAAAACAACTAATACTGCAGATACCTCTAAGTTGTAATTCTGGTTGAATATGTATAGATTGAGTTTGAGAGATTGACAGCTACAATAAGGTTTCATATTATTTCTGTGCATGTGCTTTGTTTCCTTTACTCCCTGCATATGGTAATCAAGAACTGAGGAACTGTATTGATTGTTCAAAGCAGCAGCTGTATTTCCATTGTAGTTATTATTTCAAGTATGATCATTGTCATTTTTATGCTGCAGATGGAAAGAACGCAAAAGAACAAGGCTACTGCTCATCATTTGGGCTTGCTGAAGGTAAACATGTTTCTGCATTGTGTGCTTCATCGTTAGATGGGATATGGGAAAGAACGTGATCAATTTCATCCAAGCACTGGAATGATGGGGTCATGTTAAATGAGTTGGTAGATGGGATATGGGACAGAAAGTGATCAATTTCATCCAAGCACTGGAATGATTGGGTCATGTTGAATGAGTTGGTAGAATTTTGTAAGAGTAATTGCTCTAGAGATTGCATTTGGACGTGCTTCTGGTTCATGACTCATGACTCAAACCCTTTCCCTGAAATTCAATTGGAAGTTGTATTATTAGGCTAAGCTCATTCTGCTCTTGGAATAGGCCTTCTTGTTTCCACTTTCTAGCTGTTGCTGGATACAAGATTCCTACTGATTTGCATATTGATTTATTTATAATTTTGGGTGTATGTAGCTCGTACGCGTATCCGGATTTGGATAAAACATTAAAATATAAGTTGAGAATATTTGAATTGTTTTTTCATCAGCCTTGGGCTCCTATTGTTAACTTGGATACTCTGTTTGAAAGTTTTCTGATATATGATATTGAAGGCTACATGGGTGTTTTTACTTTTGCTTCTATTTGGATTTTGGAATCAACCACCAATAAGATTATTTTTTTATTAGAATTATTTTCCTTGTTATCTTTTACTTTTGTATTTCTGTGATTCTATTCTTGCTGCTAGTTGATTTAATATTGTTAAGCATTGGTACTAGGCTAAACTGGCAAAGCTGCGGAGGGAACTCCTTACTCCTTCATCAAAAGGTGCTGGAGGTGCTGGTGAAGGTTTTGATGTTACTAAAAGTGGTGATTTAAGAGTTGGTCTTGTGGTTTTCCCTTCAGTTGGCAAATCTACTCTACTGAATAAATTGACTGGGACATTTTCAGAGGTAGGAATGTATTTCTATGAATCTTATATACTGCCATCTTCACTATTTAATTTATTTATATCGCAGTGTTTCACTTCTATGAGTTCTACCATGTTTTTGAAATATTGCAAGTGATGTTTCTTTTTCTCTTTCTGAAAAATAAAATAAAATTGCATGGGATAGGTACATGTCATATCTAGGGTAAGGTTGTTGGCCTATGATATTGAGATCAAGGTTTTTTATCTGGAATCAACCCCTCTGCTTACAGGGTAAGGCTGAGTACATCTACCCTTAGGAGATCTTAATCCGTGGGGACCTTCTGGAGTGGCCCACCATTTATATCTCGAGTTCATTCTATTTTTTTTAATCATCTGATCTGATTAATTATAAAATGGTATAAATGAGCTGTTACTTATTTTAACTTCTACATTTTGCTATCATTCATGATGTTTGTCAACTATTCTTTGGTTTGGACACTATAATAGTGGTCATTGGCATCTATTCACGTGTCAACCAGATGCTCCCTTTTTTATTTTAAAAGACAGCGGGCAGCATTACAATTATGAATTATCTAATATGCTTAATAGCTTATGTGAAAGAGTTTCCTGAAGACTTTTACTTGTTTTGGTTTGTGTAGGTTGCTTCCTACGAGTTTACAACCTTAACTTGCATTCCTGGCGTGATCACGTATCGTTGAGCTAAAATTCAGGTGCCACAATATTAGAAAGCTTAATGTTGATGATGTTTTCATCTTTGCTCTTGATGAAAAATCCCTCATAAGAGGGTTTTCTACTGTTATTGATATCATATGAATGCAACTAGGTTGCGGAGCCATAGTAAATAAAACCATATTTCTTTCTCTTAGGTTTCACTTATAATACTTATCAAGGTCAAGATATTCTGCTTGTGGGCTTTAAAACTTGTGTTACTTAAAGCAAAATCTAGTTGCACTTGAACCTCTTGATTAATTAAGATCCCGTATCTTTATGATTGATTTTGTCTGCTTGCAAGTGGATCTCCCTGGAATTATTGAGGGTGCTAAAGATGGAAGGGGTAGAGGAAGACAGGTAAAATAAAATTGTTCTAATCGCAAATTTAAGTAGATTTTAGTATAATATATATCAACAAAATTTCAATGTTGATTAGCCAAATCACGTCTTTTGTAAGTAATTAACTATGTAATCAAAGGTCCTTGTGAAACTTGTAAAAAATTTTCCGTTGATCTTCTGCTGAATGCTGTGGTGATATCAATGGAAAAGATTTGGGTGTCTAGAGAACCTGTGGTTTTATATTTGGTCATATGGCAGAATTGTTTTTCAAAGATTCTTGATTCTTAATGGCAGTATTTAGAGAACTGTGTATAATTGTAAGCTATGTTTTTGTCTTTTTCTCTATTGGCAGAAACTGTCTTCAGCACCATACATGATTGTTACATATTTAGGAAGATTGATTCAGATTTCGCAAACTTCATTCCATCAAGTTTCTGCACGAGCATTGATTCTTGTATTTTAAAATATTTAATACTTAGTTGTTGTTCAACTAATATAAGTATATTCATATAGATTTGCAATTAATAACTATGATCCGCCATGCAACTTGGCACATTCACACTTCGGGAAGCGGCAAAGACACATTTTTATTTTACGGGCCTGCTACACATACAAGTTTACAAGCTTACAAGTTGGCCCAGCCCAAATAGAACTCATGCGCATGAAGAGAGATAACATG
This sequence comes from Arachis hypogaea, assembly GCF_003086295.3. Classification (NCBI taxonomy): domain Eukaryota; kingdom Viridiplantae; phylum Streptophyta; class Magnoliopsida; order Fabales; family Fabaceae; genus Arachis; species Arachis hypogaea. The sequence continues at coordinate 92,534,131 of NC_092041.1, read as the reverse complement.
GCGCGTCAAAATCACGCGCTCAACACTCAAACGGTTACGTATGGCAGACTCTTCCACTTCTTCCACTTCTCAAAGCGCTTTGAAAACAAGGAAACCCTCCCATTTTCGAGCGAAAATCAAAGTTCAAAATATACAAATCGTTGTTCGAAACCTCCATCAAAACACCATCAAACTCTCCGTGAAGAATCTGAAGAGAAAACAAAGCAACAATACTCAACGTAAGTTCATTAAGATTCCTGTGTATTTTACTTTTCTTCTACGTCGTTCTTCTAGGGTTTACTATTATTCTTGCTTTTTTGTTACACTGTTCTAAGTTCTACGTCGCTCTTCTAAGTTCTACGTCCTTCTACGTTGTTGTTCTAAGTTCTCCTACTATTGTTGTTGATTTTTGGGGGTTTATTCCGTAGATTGGGGGGTGTATACTGCTTAACCTTGTAATGTGGCTTGATATTGAAGAATGGTTGAGTGATATCTGACTAATATCTATATGGATGTATCTGAATAATATCTATGGGTGTATCTTACTGTTATCAATGGGTGTATCTTGCTGATATCTTTGGGTGTATCTGACTCATATATATGGGTGTATCTTACTGTTATCAATGGGTGTATCTTATTGTTATTAATGGGTGTATCTGACTCATATATATGGGTGTATCTTACTGATATCTTTGGGTGTATTTTTCGTTTCAGATAAAATGGCAGCAAGAAACCAAACAAAAGACCTTAAGTGTGCCACACATCTCCTGAGTGATAAGTTCAGAAACATGACTGAGGAGAAGAAGGCGATTGTGAGGGATCTCGGATTCGGTAGGTTGATGCACATCCCACCACTAAGGGTGGATCACCAACTCTTAAGGGAGCTGGCAAACAACTTCAAACTTGGGGAGAACAGACTGAAGACAGGATATGGTTCTTTCCAAATAACACCAAAAAAATAGGTCATGCGCTTGGCATCAATGCAACAGGTAACTAGCTTAAAATTATAGGTGTATATTAAGTTGTTGCTTGGGTGTATTTAAGTTGATGCTTGGGTGTATTTGAACCGACTTGGATACTTTGTTGTCTTCCTTTTTTTAGGAGATCTATTTCCTGAGAAGGTTGAGTATAAGAAACTTTCTGATGATGACAAAATAATTTATAGAAGATTCCAAGGTAAGACCCTCAAAAGTCTTACCGATGAAATGATGGAAATAGGCATTGGCAACGAAGAGGAACGCCTGATGTTCAAGAGGATATTCATCCTCTACATACAGATGGCGTTCCTTTTACCAACAACGATAAACAAAATATCGCCCGTGCACCTGGCCCCAATTTTTAAGATGGACGGCATATCGGAGAGAAACTGGGGGGGGGGCATGTTTTGACCTTCATGGTCAAGGGCATCACAGACTACCAGGAGAAGAAGAAGAAGGCAATTAATGGCTTCCTCTTAACCCTGATGATAATCTACTTTCATCTTTCAAAAAACAAAGGCAAGAACAGGGCTGAAAGACCACCAAAGCCCTGGATTGCCAACTGGACTAAGGAGCAGTTGGTGGAAAGAATGACTGCAGAAAGAGAGGAAATTTTGGTAAGTAAACATAATAAGTTGGGTGTATTTTATTTACCTGAATGCTGCTAACTAAAATATCTCATGTTTCAGGGGATTGTGAAGATGGCAGAGACAAGAGAAAAAATGAAAAAAAAGAAAAAAAGAAAAAAAAACAAGAAATAAAAAAAACAAAAAAAAGGAAGGCGAGTCCAACATCGTCTTCGGAGACAGAAACTACTGATAGTGACACTTCTACCTCTGAGTCTGAGGCTCAAGAAGACTCAGAGGATTCAGGAAGAAAACACCCCAGCAAAAAGGGGAAAAAGTAAGTACCATACTTGGGTGTAATTTCTTTTTCGAGTTGGGTGTATTTTGTTTGATAACGTTGGGTGTATGTAGTTTATTAAGCAGGGTGTGTTTCGTTTGCTGCGTTGGGTGTATATTGTATATTCAGTTGGGCGTATCTCGTGAATTTATTTGGGTGTATTTTTAGTATGTTCTAAATGACAATTGTTTGCCTTCAAGAATGGACTCCAGAAAAAGAAAGCAGAGGCAAGAGGAGTCAGATTCTGATTCAGAATCTGAATCTGAACCAAGTGATGAGTAATGTCCTGAAATTATTACTCCTTTCTTTTGGCTTCATTACAAAGATTTCGTGTATTAACTGAAGTTTCTATTATTAACTTATAGGAGCGAAGAATCATCACCTGCGGAGAAGGAGAAGAAAAAGAAAAAAATAAAAACAACACCAAAAAAGTAAGCACTTCTTTGGATAATATTCTGTGATAAAATTAATTTTTTATTTCTGATTGGTACTCTTTTTTTTCCACCCAGAACACAACAAAAAAAGAAAAAAGTTGTTGTGGAGGATTCACCTCCTGAAGAAGATCAATACTTTGACGGGTACAGTACCTCGTAAGCTATATTACGGTCTATCATCATAATTATTTTTGTTAACATCTTATTTTATGAATGTAGTGAGAGATATGAAATATCAAGTGACGAACTCGATGAATGGCTAAGGGAAAACGTTGATAAATCTGCTGCAGAGGGGTATGTCTTGCTGGGTTGTGTATTTGAGATTTTGGTGTGTTTTGTTTGGTAATAATTGTATCTTGTTTCGCAGGGAGAACCAAGCTGAACTGCGATCGACAGAAGGTCGCTATGTGTCCTCTCAAACGTAAGAAGCTTTATTATTTAATAAAATCTTGTTATCATGATTTAGATGTATTTTGTGGAACCATTTGGGTGTATTTTGTGGATCAAGTTGGGTGTATGTTGTTTACTAAGTTGGGATATTTCGTTTGTTTTGTTGGGTGTATATTGTCCATTCAGTTGGTTGTATCTTGTGCATTTATTTGGGTGTATTTTATACCTGTATCTTATTTTGTCTGAATAACATGAAATCTGTTTAGACTACCGGCTGTGAACTTGGGAAGTGATGATCCTTCCTCTCAAGGACGCACAGAACAGAGTAGAGTAAACCAGCCGTCACAGAGCATGTAATTTCTCTTTCAAATAACCGTTACTTTTGTTCTTCTATTACCTTCTACTTCTAATTCTGTATATATTTTTTTTAGAAAAAAAGCCCTTTATTATTTTATTCGAGAAAAAAAAGGCAGAAAAAAAAAGCAAAAACTGCAAGTATGTAAGTTCTCAAAAAACAAAGCTTGTCTTCTTTTTGAATTGTTCGGGTGTATTTTTTGACCTTCTTTGGGTGTATTTTAGGTTGATTCCGACTGATTCGAATATGATGGTTGTGAGGGAACAAACACCATCGGAAGCGCTTGCAGTGTGAGTTTTCCAAGAATATTTCAACCTTATAACCTTATTATTTTCAAATACGTTGTTAACCTTTCATTTTTCTTCTTGTTTAGAGTCCCGATCCAGGTTTTTATGCCGGCATCCCAAACAACCATTGAGACAGATTTTGAACCAACACCTATGCTACGGATTGAAGGGACTATAGAAACGTAAGAAATAGTATTGGGTGTATATTTGCTAACAGTTTGGGTGTATATTGTTCCTGATCAATTTTTTTTACGCCATGATTAATTTTGTGTAACTGTGCAGCACTCTTTAACCCCCCAAACAACTTCAAGAAACCACACCCAAGCTTCCCCCAGCTCCAACTAAAATGTAAGTTCATCAGACTAAAATCAATCTTTGCTTATCATCCGTATATTCTTATTCTTACTCTTATTCTTATACATCATGACGCAGTCATCCAGCCGCAGAAGATGCTGCTGCCCTGTTGATGATGGCACGGACAGCAATCTATGTTCCTAAAACAGATCCAGGAATGCCATCATTCAGCCTTGGATTAACTGATTCAAGCCAGGAGGGGGCATCAACGCAGGAGACAGAAAGGGAAAAATCTCCAGAAACTGCAAGTATGCTAGAACAATTAGACAATTTGGTCCAAAAATTAGCAAGCAATGCGGTGAAGGGAAAAGACAAAAGTCCACAAATTCAGAGGGAGACTGGGGGAGAAAGTTCTGCAAAGTTTGAAACTCCTGGGGGAATAAATCAAATTCCAGATTATATGAAACAAAAGTGCTACATCTGGGGGACGAGACTGAAGGAAGACGCAGATGGCGATACTAACGAGTATGAGGAGATGTGCACTCTGATTGGCCAAGGAGAATACATTTTGATGAGAATGCACCTTGCATCCCTCTAGGCAAAAAGTGATATAGAATCTCAAGTAATATTAGAATAACATTAATGTTTTTACACCAAAGTCAACTGCAATGTTTATTAATGTAAAATTGATTTCGGCATATATTTCTAGATTGTATCTGCCATCTGCTTCATCCTCAACCATAAAAATGAAAAGAGGTTTCAGGAACAAATATACTGTCTCCCCCCCAATATTGTGGTAAGTGTTACTTCTACGAACTTTGGGTGTATTTTCTGTATTAATTTGGGTGTATTTTTTAGGTTCGATTGGGTGTAAGTTGTGTATTTTCAGAATTTCATTTCTTGTTTCGCAATTCTTGCAGAGCATGGCACTTTCGGATCACCCAAAGGGGGAATTCATATCACCGAAAACGAAAAAGGAATTCAGGGTGGAAGCCTACCCGAGTTTCATTCACTTCATAGATAGAAAAAAATTAACTTCACATCCATATGTAAGTTTTCGTTTGCTAAATTTGTTAGTACGCTTATTTACTTATATACCAAATAAAATAACACACTGTTGAAATGTGGCAATCCTTCAGATTTTTGCTCCTGTTTGCCACTCGGGGCATTGGTGGTTATGGCTGATAAATACAACAAAGCGGAAATGTCAAATACTTGACCCGCTACACAAAAAAGCTCCAAGCGATGAGAGAAAAGACATTAATAAATTCACTGTAAGTGGCCTCTGTCTTCTTTACTTTAATAGATAGGTCTATTTTGTTAGTTGTGTTGGGTGTATATTGTCCATTCAGTTGGGTGTATCTTGTCCATTTATTCGGGTGTATTACTGATTTGTTTTGGTATTTAAGGGATATGTATTTTCAAGATTGATAACATATGCCGGCGGGGAACCTCTGGCAAAAGGGGAGAACGAGAAGAAAATTAAAGCATCATATGTTAAAATATCAGGCCAAAAAACAAGGTATAAATTTGTGACTCTGAACATTAAACTTTCCTAAATGAGATTTGTAATTTATTTTCTTCGTTTTTAGCTATGACTGCGCTATCTACGTTATGAAGTGGCTTGAGTTAATTGAGCCGAAAAACATCAAAAAGGGGAAGTACGAATGGGATAATTGGCCACATGTAACTGTCTTTAGAACTATATAACTCTGTATTACTTTACTGAATTAATATTGCTGTTTAAACAGAATATACTTTTTAATTGTAGGAGGAGGTGGACCACTATAGAGTGGAGTATGCTTCCCGGATACTATTCAGTGAGATGAATAAACAGAGAGATTGGGCAATTAGAGAGAGTAGTGCTATAAGGCTGTCGAAGCCATCCTCTGTATTATTGAGTCCGTTTTGTCAGATTAATTCTGCTGATATAGAAACTGGGTAATCCAACTGCTGGGTAGTTTGTAAATTGAACAAATGATGTAAATATTTGCCATTTATCAACAACTTCTATTCCATGCATATTTTTTCCCATAGTTAAACTATCTGTGCTGGTAAACTGTCTGTGATGTATCCAAAAGCTGTATTACAGGTGCTAAAATATGAAGCAAAAAATCAAGGCATATATAAACGCAAATTGTAAACTGTTACACCCAACGCAAGTCTAATAATACACCCAAGATTGCATAAAATATACACCCTACTGTCTGTGCTGTATTCAAAATGTATGAATTACATGTACTAAAATATGAAGAAAAACATCAAATGAAATATACACCCATAACCTGCGAATTTTTACAGCTTTTGTTCTATATGTATCTATATATGTGTCTATGTAAATTGTGAATTAACAAAAATACACCCAAAAGAACAGTGCTTTTACACCCATATTTTATAAAACTATACACCCAAAGAGTTATCCCCTGCTGCTGGTACTCTGAATTGATAATTCATAACGTGTACTTGATATTGGCTGGAATTTGAATGCGCCGCTGATGCAGCATCAAACAGGTTTATCTGAATATAACACTCACACATTAGCTAAACTATTAACGAGAAAAATAAACTCAATCGCCACAAATTTAAAGAACATTACTTTTACCTCACTTAAAACTTTCGTCTTCTTCTTCTTTGTGGCATTTGCAATCTGTTTCTCCAGCTTTGAACCTAGCCTATTTTTTGGACGTCCTCTTGTTCGAATCCTTGGCGGGCTTTGAAGCTCGTTAACGGATTCCAAGTTGGCGTCTTCGTGGGATAAAGAAGATGTCCCCTTCCTTTTGGCTTTTAATGCTTCCATCTCGGCCATGACGTTATCGTACGCACGATGCATAATTGCAGTCAGCTCCTCCGATTCGGAGGCAAATTCTCAAATATTTTGCGAACGAAAAACCAATTGGTCGAACCTCTTGCTTCTTGGCTCCATCAGTGGCTCGTCGTGGCTGCTCTTGATGTGTGTGTGTCGCCTCTTTACCTTCTTGCTCCATCATTCCAGTATATATCTAGGTGACACTTGGCTTACTTGTTCGAAGCTTAACACGCTTAGTGCGTGACGGCACAGTATCCCTCTCGACTCGAATAATAAGCATTGGCATTTTACCTCGGCTGCAACTGAGTCGTAGGTAACCGCGAACTTGTTGAATATTGAGCTGGAAACTTGTTCTCCGACTTCGTATATTGAATAGCCTAGAGCGGAATTCTTTAATCTGGTGATGCAATTCGCCTTTCCTTTGAATTGCGCTTGTACTTCCCAAAACTTTGCATGAGTGTACGCATCTTGAAACTGAGCTTCAATGGAGGATTTGGTTGCACACGGTACGACCGTATGAAAATCTACAGCATCTGATTCTCTCTCTGCTTGCTCCCTGCTTCCGAGGCAATTATCGTATTATTTGACGAACTGAATAAGCGAGCTGTTCCGGGTGATGTACTTGTTAAAAAATGAATGCATGCTCTCGCTCCTTTGTGTGCTTCTCATCCCTGCCCAGAAGTGGTGATCCAGATAGATAGGAACCCATATGTGACGGTCTTCGTACAGATCTGCATAATACACCCAAACACAAACTGTAAAATACACCCGAGAGAACATAGAATTTACACCTCTACTGCAGATTTTAAAAACACATTACCTGAAAGCCACTTGTTGTCCGCAAGACCAAAATTCAGCAGAAAATCGTTCCAATTCCTATCGAATGAGTCTTTGCTATGAAAGTTCCAAACAACATGACTCATTTCTTGTTCGATATCGGCATGTCCCTTGTACCCGTTTAATTTGCTTGGAATCTTCTTCATGATGTGCCAAATACACCAGCGGTGAACTGTTGTTGGCATACAGGCCTCTAAAGCCCTTTTCATTGATGCGCACTGATCGGTGCGAAACCCTTTCAGAGCGTTTCCTCCCGTGCAACGAAGCCAGCATTGAAATAACCATTTGAATGATTCAATTTCTTCGTTCTTCATCAAAGAGCATCCGAGAAGTGTTGACTGGCCGTGGTGATTCATGATGAGCGGATAATTTATACGCTTTTTGGCATTGTTTTTATATAGTTTTTAGTAAGTTTAAGCTACTTTTAGGGATGTTCTCACTAGTTTTTATGTTAAATTCATATTTCTGGACTTTACTATGAGTTTGTGTGTTTTTCTGTGATTTCAGGTAAATTCTGACTGAAATTGAGGGATCTGAGCAAAACTCTGAAGAAGGCTGACAAAAAGGACTGCTGATGCTGTTGGAATCTGACCTCCCTGCACTCGAAATGGATTTTCTGGAGCTACAGAACTCCAATTGGCGCGCTCTCAACAGCGTTGGAAAGTAGACATCCAGGGCTTTCCAGCAATAGATAATAGTCCATACTTTATTCGAAGAATGACGACGTAACTTGGCGTTAAACGCCAAGTTCATGCTGCTGTCTGGAGTTAAACGCCAGAAAAACGTCATGATCCGGAGTTGAACGCCCAAAACACGTCATAACCTGGAGTTTGACGCCAAGAAATGCCTCTACTCGTGGATTGATCAAGCTCAGCCCAAGCATACACCAAGTGGGCCCCGGAAGTGGATTTATGCATCAATTACTTACTCATGTAAACCCTAGTAGCTAGTCTAGTATATATAGGACATTTATCTATTGTATTAGACATCCTGGATTGTAATTTGGAATCCTGTGATCACGTTAGAGAGGGCTGGCCATTCGGCCATGCCTGAACTCCTGGCTTATGTATTTTCAACGGTGGAGTTTCTGCACACCATAGATTAGGGGTGTGGAGCTCTGCTGTACCTCAAGTATTAATGAAATTCTATTTTCTTTTATTCAAATCTCTCTTATTCTTATTCCAAGATATTCATTCGTACCCAAGAACATGATGAATGTTATGAGTCAGATTACCCTCATTATCATTCTCACTTATGAACGCGCGTGATTGACAACCACTTCCGTTCTACATGCAACAGAGCTTGAATGCGTATCTCTTAGATTCCCCAACAGAATCTTCGTGGTATAAGCTAGATAGATGGCGGCATTTATGAGGATCCGGAAAGTCTCACCTTGTCTGTGGTATTCCGAGTAGGATCCTGGGAATCCGGAAAGTCTAACATTGTCTGTGGTATTCCGAGTAGGATTCCGGTAATGAATGACTGTGACGTGCTTCAAACCTATAACCTGCTGGGCGTTAGTGACAGACGCAAAAGAGGGATTCTATTCCAGTAGGGGAGGGAACCAACCGGTGATTAGCCGTACTGTGACAGAGTGCGTGAGCATTAGTTTTCACTGCGAGGATGGGATGTAGCCATCATCCATGGGTGATGCCTCCAGACTGGTTAGCTGTGCGAGTGACAGCCGCATAGGATATTTCCCCGAGAGGAAGAAAGTAGCCACAGTTGATGGTGAACCCCTATACAAAGCTTGCCATGGAAAGGAGTAAGAAGGATTGAGTAGAAGCAGTAGGAGAGCAGGCGTCCTTGGGCCATACAGCATCACCATTCGCTTATCTGAAATTCACATCAATGAATCTGCATAAGTGTTCTATCCCTTTTATTATTCCTTTTTATTATTAATTATTCCAAAAAACCATAAACCAATTTAATCTGCCTAACTGAGATTTACAAGGTGACCATAGCTTGCTTCATACCAACAATCTCTGTGGATTCGACCCTTACTCACGTAAGGTTTATTACTTGGACGACCCAGTACACTTGCTGGTTAGTTGAACGGAGTTGTGAGAATAAACAGTGCCCTAAGAATAAATATATGCTAAAGCTCAAAAGATAGAAATCACAATTTCGTCCACCAAGTTTTTGGCGCCGTTGCCGGGGATTGTTCGAGTATGGACAACTGACGGTTCATCTTGTTGCTCAGATTAGGTAATTTTCTTTCCAAAAATCTTTTTCAAAAATTTTTCTTTTATTTTTCGTTTTTCCAAAAATATTTTCGAAAAAAAAAGTAATAAAAATACAAAAAAATTAGAAAATCATAAAAATCAAAAATATTTTGTGTTCTTGTTTGAGTCTTGTGTTAATTTTTAAGTGTGGTGTCAATTGCATGCTTTTAAAAATTTTCTTACATTTTTTCGAAAATCTCATGCATTCATAGTGTTCTTCATGATCTTCAAGTTGTTCTTGACAAGTCTTCTTGTTTGATCTTGATGATTTATTGTTTTGTGTTGTTTGTTGTTTTTCATGTGCATTTTTGCATTCATATTTTTCATGCATTGAAGATTTCTAAGTTTGGTGTCTTGCATGTTTTCTTTGCATTAAAAATTTTTCAAAATTATGTTCTTGATGTTCATCATGATCTTCAAAGTGTTCTTGGTGTTCATCTTGACATTCATAGCATTCTTGCATGCATTCATTGTTTTGATCTAAAAATTTCATGCATTGAATATTTTTGTTGTTTTTTCTCTTTCATAAATTAAAAATTCAAAAATCAAAAAAATATCTTTTCCTTATTTTCCTCTAAATTTTCGAAATTTTGGGTTGACTTGGTCAAAAATTTTCAAAATTTGTTGTTTCTTACAAGTCAAGTCAAAATTTCAATTTTAAAAATCTTATCTTTTCAAAATCTTTTTCAAAAATCATATCTTTTTCATTTTTTTTATATAATTTTCGAAAATTTCAAATTTATTTTTCAAAATATTTTCAAAAATCTTTTTCTTATCTTTTTATCAAATTTTCAAAAATTAACTAACAAGTAATGTGATTGGTTCAAAAATTTGAAGTTTGTTACTTTCTTGTTAAGAAAGGTTCAATCTTTAAGTTCTAGAATCTTATCTTGTAGTTTCTTGTTAGTTAAGTAATTTTAAAAATTAAATCTTTTTCAAATATCTTTTTCAAATATATCTTTTTATCTTTTATCTTATCTTTTTTTCAAAAATTTTATCTTTTTCAAAATTTGATTTCAAAATATCTTATCTTTTTCTTATCTTCTTATCTTTTTCAAAATTTGATTTCAAATCTTTTTCAATCAACTAACTAACTCTTTGTTTGTTTCTTATCTTTTTCAAAACCACCTAACTACTTTTCCCTCTCTAATTTTCGAAAATTCTCCCTCTCTTTTTCAAAAATTCTTTTTGTTTTAAATTTTAATTTAAATTATACTTTGTCTTCAATTTTCGAAAACACTAACCTCTTTTCAAAAATTATTTTCGAATTTTTTTCCCTCTCTTCTCTTCTTCTATTTAATTAATTAATTACTAACACTTCTCTTCACCCCCTATCCTTACTCTTTATACAGACTATTCATTCTTTTTCATTCTTCTCCCCTTTCTCTTTCTACTAACATAAAGGAATCTCTATACTGTGACATAGAGGATTCCTCTTTCTTTTCTTGTTTTCTTCTCTTTCATATGAGCAGGAACAGGAAAAAGGGCACTCTTGTTGAAGCTGATCCAGAACCTGAAAGGACTCTGAAGAGAAAATTAAGAGAAGCTAAATTACAACAATCCAGAAACAACCTTTCAGAAATTTTCGAATAAGAGAAAGACATGGCAGCCGAAAATAATAATAATAATAATGCAAGGAGAATGCTTGGTGACTTTACAAAGCCAACGTCCAAGTTTAATGGAAGAAGCATCTCCATTCCTGCCATTGGAGCCAATAATTTTGAGCTTAAGCCTCAACTAGTTGCCTTGATGCAACAAACTGCAAGTTTTATGGACTTCCATCTGAAGATCCCTATCAGTTTTTAACTAAATTCTTGCAGGTCTGTGATACTGTAAAGACTAATGGAGTTGATCCTGAAGTCTACAGACTCATGCTTTTCCCTTTTGCTGTAAGAGACAGAGCTAGAATATGGTTGGATTCACAACCTAAGGACAGCTTGGACTCATGGGATAAGCTTGTCACTGCTTTCTTGGATAAGTTCTTCCCTCCTCAAAAGCTGAGCAAGCTGAGAGTGGATGTTCAAACCTTCAAGCAAAAGGATGGTGAATCCCTCTATGAAGCTTGGGAAAGATACAAGCAGTTGACCAAGAGATGTCCATCTGACATGTTTTCAGAATGGACCATATTAGATATATTCTATTATGGTCTCTCTGAATTTTCGAAAATGTCATTGGACCATTCTGCAGGTGGATCTATTCACCTGAAGAAAACGCCTGAAGAGGCTCAAGAACTCATTGACATGGTTGCAAACAACCAGTTCATGTACACCTCTGAGAGGAATTCCGTGAACAATGGGATATCTCAGAAGAAAGAAGTTCTTGAAATTGATGCTCTGAATGCCATATTGGCTCAGAACAAAATGCTGACTCAACAGGTCAACATTATCTCTCAAAATCTGAATGGATTGCAACATGCATCCAACAGCACTAGAGAGGCAGCTTCTGAAGAAGCTTATGATCCTGAGAACCCTGCCATGGCAGAAGTTAATTACATGGGTGAACCTTATGGAAACACCTATAATCCATCATGGAGAAATCAACCAAATTTCTCTTGGAAGGATCAACAAAAGCCTCAACAAGGCTTTAACAATGGTGGACGCAACAGGCTAAGTAATAGTAAGCCATATCCATCATCTTCTCAGCAACAGACAGAGAACTCTAAACAAAACAATTCTAATTTAGCCAATATAGTCTCTGATCTGTCAAAGGCCACTTTCAGTTTCATGAATGAAACAAGATCCTCCATTAGAAATCTGGAAGCACAGGTGGGACAGCTGAGTAAGAAAGTCATTGAAACTCCTCCCAGTATTCTCCCAAGCAATACAGAAGAGAAGCCAAAAGGAGAGTGCAAGGCCATTGATTTAATCAAAGTGGCCGAATGCATAGGGGAGGACGAGGACGAAAATCCTAGTGAGGAAGACCTCCTGGGATGTCCTTCAAGCAAGAAGGAGTTTCCTATTAAGGATCCTGAGGAATCTGAGGCTCATACAGAGACCATAGAGATTCCATTAAATCTCCTTCTGCCATTCATGAGCTCTGAAGAATATTCATCCTCTGAAGAGGATGAAGATGTAACTGGAGAGCAAGTTGCTCAATACTTAGAAGCTATCATGAAGCTGAATGCCAAGCTGTTTGGTAATGAGACTTGGGAAAGTGAACCTCCCTTGCTCATTAGTGAACTAGATACTTGGATTCAGAAAACTCTACCTCAAAAGAAACAAGATCCTGGCAAGTTCTTAATACCTTGCACCATTGGCACCATGAGCTTTGAAAAAGCTCTATGTGATCTTGGGTCAGGAATAAATCTTATGCCACTCTCTGTAATGGAGAAGCTGGGAATCATTGAGGTACAACCTGCCTTGTTCTCATTACAATTGGCAGACAAGTCCATGAGACAAGCTTATGGAATAGTAGAGGACGTGCTAGTAAAGGTTGAAGGCCTTTACATCCCTGCTGATTTCATAATCCTAGACACTAGGAAGGAAGATGATGAATGCATCATCCTAGGAAGACCTTTCCTAGCCACAGCAGAAGCTGTGATAGATGTCAACAGAGGAGAGTTAGCCCTTCAATTGAATGGGGAATACCTTGTGTTTCAAGCACATGGCCATCCCTCTGTGACAAAGGAGAGTAAGCATGAAGAGCTTCTCTCAGTTCAGAGTCAAGAAGAACCCACACAGTCAAACTCTAAGTTTGGTGTTGTGAGGCCACAACCAAACTCTAAGTTTGGTGTTCAAACCCCATATCCAAACTCTAAGTTTGGTGTTGGGACTACACACAAAAATTGACCTGATCACCTTGTGGCTCCATGAGAGCCACTGTCAAGCTATTGACATTAAAGAAGCGCTTGTTGGGAGGCAACCCAATTTTATTTATCTAATTTTATTTTATTTTGTTTCTTTGTTATTTTTGTGTTTAATTAGGTACATGATCATAAGGAGTCACAAAAAAATCAAAAAAATTAAAAACAGAGTCAAAAACAGAAGAAAAAAAATTTTTCACCCTGGAGGACGCACGGGCTGGCGTTCAACGCCCAGAAGGTGCATCTGGCCGGCGTTCAACGCCAGAACAGAGCACCATTCTGGCGCTGAACGCCAGAAACAAGCAACAACCTGGCGTTTAACGCCAGGATGTGCACACAGAGGACAATCTGGCGCTGAACGCCAGAAACAAGCATGAAACTGGCGTTCAACGCCAGAAACATGCATCACATGGGCGTTGAACGCCCAGAACATGCACCAATGGGCGTTTGAACGCCAGAATGATGCATGTAGGCAATTTACATGCCTATATGGTGAAGGAATGGTATTTCTTTTCACCTCAGGATCTGTGGACCCCACAGGATCCCCACCTCAGGATCTGTGGACCCCACAGGATCCCCACCTACCATATTCCCACCTTACCTTCTAATCCTATTTTTGTGATTTGAATTCCACATGTCACAATTCCCAATCTTCTTCATCAATCACCTCAAATTCCTCTTCCCAATTACCCCATTCACCATTCACATCAACCTCCTCTTCCCCATACACCCCACCTACCTCTACAATTCAACTTCTCTTTCCCACCCAATCCCACCCACATAGCCGAACCTACTTCTCCCCCTTTCTCCCATATTCTCTTCTTCTTCTTCTACTTTTCTTTTCTTTCTTGCTCGAGGGCGAGCAATATTTTAAGTTTGGTGTGGTAAAAGCATAGCTTTTTTCTTTTCCATTACCATTAATGGCACCTAAGGCCAGAGAAACCTCAAAAGGAAGACAAAAGCTTCCACCTCTGAGTCTTGGGAGATGAAAAAAATATAAGCCGTCATAGCTCAGTGGTAGAACATATGGCTGCAATTCAAGAGATCCTTGAGATACCTCAGGGAATAAATGGTCCTCCACACAACTATTGGGAGCAACTATGGATAGGAGTACCAAAATCACTAGGAATCATTCAACAGAAGCAAGGAAGAGACATAGAGGAGCTCAAAAAAAGCACCATTGGACCTTCAAGAAGGCCCCACCCTCACTCAGGTGGATTCATTCCTTGCTCTTATTTCTTTCTATTTTCGGTTTTTAATATTGTGTTTATCTATGTTTTGTGTCTTTACTTCATGATCATTAGTGTGTAACCATGCCTTAAAGCTATGAATAAAATCCATTAGTCCTTCACCTCTCTTAAATGAAAAATGTTTTAATTCAAAAGAACAAGAAGTACATGAATTTTCGAATTCATCCTTGAATTTAATTTAATTATATTGATGTGGTGACAATACTTTTTGTTTTCTGAATGAATGCTTGAACAGTGCATATTTTTGATCTTGTTGTTTATGAGTGTTAAAATTGTTGGCTCTTGAAAGAATGATGAACAAAGAGAAATGTTATTGATGAACTGAAAAATTCATGAATTGATTCTTGAAGCAAGAAAAAGCAGTGAAAAGCAAAAGCTTGTGCGAAAAAAAAAAATATGGCAAAAAAATAGAAAGAAAAAGCAAGCAGAAAAAGCCAATAGCCCTTAAAACCAAAAGGCAAGGGTAGCAAGGATCCAAGGCTTTGAGCATCAATGGATAGGAGGGCCCAAGGAAGTTAAATCCAGGCCTAAGCGGCTAAATCAAGCTGTCCCTAACCATGTGCTTGTGTCATGAAGGTCCAAGTGAAAAGCTTGAGACTGAGTGGTTAAAGTCGTGATCCAAAAGAGTGTGCTTAAGAGCTCTGGACACCACTAACTGGGGACTCTAGCAAAGCTGAGTCACAATCTGAAAAGGTTCACCCAGTCATGTGTCTGTGGCATTTGTGTATCCGGTGGTAATACTGGAAGACAAAGTGCTTAGGGCCACGGCCAAGACTCATAAGTAGCTGTGTTCAAGAATCAACATGCTTAACTAGGAGAGTCAATAACACTATCCAAAATTCTAAATTCCTAGAGAAGCCAATCACTCTAAACTACAAAGGAAAAAGTGAGATGCCAAAACTGTTCAGAAGCAAAAAGCTACAAGTCCCGCTCATGTAATTAAATTAATATTCATTGATATTTTGGACTTTATAGTATATTCTCTTCTTTTATCCTATTTGATTTCCAGTTGCTTGGGGACAAGCAACAATTTAAGTTTGGTGTTGTGATGAGCGGATAATTTATACGCTTTTTGGCATTGTTTTTATATAGTTTTTAGTAAGTTTAAGCTACTTTTAGGGATGTTCTCACTAGTTTTTATGTTAAATTCACATTTCTGGACTTTACTATGAGTTTGTGTGTTTTTCTGTGATTTCAGATAAATTCTGACTGAAATTGAGGGATCTGAGCAAAACTCTGAAGAAGGCTGACAAAAAGGACTGCTGATGCTGTTGGAATCTGACCTCCCTGCACTCGAAATGGATTTTCTGGAGCTACAGAACTCCAATTGGCGCGCTCTCAACGGCGTTGGAAAGTAGACATCCAGGGCTTTCCAGCAATAGATAATAGTCCATACTTTATTCGAAGAATGACGACGTAACTTGGCGTTAAACGCCAAGTTCATGCTGCTGTCTGGAGTTAAACGCCAGAAAAATGTCATGATCCGGAGTTGAACGCCCAAAACACGTCATAACCTGGAGTTTGACGCCAAGAAATGCCTCTACTCGTGGATTGATCAAGCTCAGCCCAAGCATACACCAAGTGGGCCCCGGAAGTGGATTTATGCATCAATTACTTACTCATGTAAACCCTAGTAGCTAGTCTAGTATATATAGGACATTTATCTATTGTATTAGACATCCTGGATTGTAATTTGGAATCCTGTGATCACGTTAGAGAGGGCTGGCCATTCGGCCATGCCTGAACTCCTGGCTTATGTATTTTCAACGGTGGAGTTTCTGCACACCATAGATTAGGGGTGTGGAGCTCTGCTGTACCTCAAGTATTAATGAAATTCTATTTTCTTTTATTCAAATCTCTCTTATTCTTATTCCAAGATATTCATTCGTACCCAAGAACATGATGAATGTTATGAGTCAGATTACCCTCATTATCATTCTCACTTATGAACGCGCGTGATTGACAACCACTTCCGTTCTACATGCAACAGAGCTTGAATGCGTATCTCTTAGATTCCCCAACAGAATCTTCGTGGTATAAGCTAGATAGATGGCGGCATTTATGAGGATCCGGAAAGTCTCACCTTGTCTGTGGTATTCCGAGTAGGATCCTGGGAATCCGAAAAGTCTAACCTTGTCTGTGGTATTCCGAGTAGGATTCCGGTAATGAATGACTGTGACGTGCTTCAAACCTATAACCTGCTGGGCGTTAGTGACAGACGCAAAAGAGGGATTCTATTCCAGTAGGGGAGGGAACCAACCGGTGATTAGCCGTACTGTGACAGAGTGCGTGAGCATTAGTTTTCACTGCGAGGATGGGATGTAGCCATCATCCATGGGTGATGCCTCCAGACTAGTTAGCTGTGCGAGTGACAGCCGCATAGGATATTTCCCCGAGAGGAAGAAAGTAGCCACAGTTGATGGTGAACCCCTATACAAAGCTTGCCATGGAAAGGAGTAAGAAGGATTGAGTAGAAGCAGTAGGAGAGCAGGCGTCCTTGGGCCATACAGCATCACCATTCGCTTATCTGAAATTCACATCAATGAATCTGCATAAGTGTTCTATCCCTTTTATTATTCCTTTTTATTATTAATTATTCCAAAAAACCATAAACCAATTTAATCTGCCTAACTGAGATTTACAAGGTGACCATAGCTTGCTTCATACCAACAATCTCTGTGGATTCGACCCTTACTCACGTAAGGTTTATTACTTGGACGACCCAGTACACTTGCTGGTTAGTTGAACGGAGTTGTGAGAATAAACAGTGCCCTAAGAATAAATATATGCTAAAGCTCAAAAGATAGAAATCACAATTTCGTCCACCAATTCACCCCGACAAAAGAACCACAGACCAAATTATACCTGAAACAAATTACCATGGTCCAGAATGCAAAATCATTAGGTACACCCCAACATATGCTTAGAATACACCCAATGAAACAGCCAGTATACACCTCTGCTGCGGATTCGTAAAAATAAATTAATTTAGCACCATAAACAGGGACAGTTTGTTACCTGTTTGTATTGTAGGTGGTGTCAAATGAAATGACGTCTCCGAAATACTCAAAGGCGGCTCTGCTTCTTGCATCGGCCCAAAAAGCCAGCTTAATCGATTGATCCTCCTCGAGTTCGAGCTCAAAAAAGAAATTCGGATTCTTCTCTTTCATTCTTAAGAAATATTTCCTAAATTCCTTTGCATCTTCTTGTTTGGAAACATTCCGCACTTCCCTGGTAATGTAATTCCTCACGTCCTTTTCGATAAAATTTAACTCGCGGTGACCCCCGGCAGCTGCAACAAATGATTGGTAGGTTTTGCTTGGTCTGATACCGGCCTCCTCGTTATTCTCTATCATACGACGAATGGACATGCTTAGTTCCCTGTGCTGTTTGAGCATCTCTGCTTTGCTTGGACAGCAGGGGTGTGAATGATCCAACACAACCTTTGAAATAATCCAAGCACCGACATCCTTCAATGTGTGTATATAAATTCTTGCAGGACAGTTTAAACCGGCTGTCGGATTGGTCTTCTCAGTCGGAGATATTTTAGATTTCCATTTTTCCTCTCTACTACATGTAATCAGTTGATTCTTAATCTCGTTTCCCTTCATATTTGTGCACCGAACTCTTGTAGAGAAATCTGCAGCCTTGGCGTAGCTCCTGTAAAATTTTTCAGCATCTTCAAGGGTGGTAAAGGTCATTCCGACTTTCGGAACAAGCTCGTCATCAACAACCGAGAGAGGCTGCACAATACACCGTGTCATAACTGTGAATATACCCATAGATATGATTCAAATACACCCAATCATGTCTAATATGATACACCCGAACCGTAACAACTCAACTACAGAATGACCTTTAAAGTCATAAACTGTAAATACACAGGCTGCAGAATACACCATGTCAAAAACTAAAAACACACCCAATCATATCTGATATAATACACCTAAACAACAACAACTCAATTAAAATAACAAAAAACCAGTAAAGTGTAGATACACCCACACTTCTAGCTAAAATACACCCAAAAGAAGAATTGATCTACACCCGAACTTCTGCTATAAATTCCAGGTAATTAATCACAACTAATACATTGAATCGACAGATTCATGTTAACGTGTTACTTTCACAATCAATGTTCAGCAATTTTTCAACTACACAATGCTATACAAATTATTGAAACAAAATTCATACTAATCCTATGTAAATCAAACCTCAGGAACTTTGTTAGATTCAAATTCATAATCCACTTCGCCTGGATTCAACTGACAATCTTCATTTGAATGATCCATTATCTTCAAAACGAGTTCAAACTTTGATTTCAGAAAAAAACAAATCAAAATAGAAAACGAAGATCGAGTTGCAGAGAGAAAAAAGGTAACGTAAACGAAGAACATACCAATGAGAAAAGGAGAGGAAAAGAACGATGGAGAAGAAGGAGGAAAGACGCGCGAGAAGAAGAACAACCAAATCTCAAAATATCGAAAACGAAGAAGGAAACAAATATTTTAAATTTGGTAGTTAGATATACGCGGGATGTTATATAGCACGTGTAATCAACGTACGTGGAGCAGCGCGTATTTTGATTTTATTGTTTAATGAACTTGTAAAGCATACAAGCCCTAATGGCTTGTATGCAGAGCTTTTCCCTTTATTTTATATATTGCTTGGCAAATGCAGGTTATCAGTACTGCAAGGACTTGCAATTGTATTTTAATTGTTCTTGATGCCATAAAGCCAATAACTCATAAGCGGCTTATAGAAAAAGAGCTGGAGGGATTTGGTATAAGGTAACCAATTGTATTTGAATTGCTTGTGTCATGTATGCAAGTTTCCACTTGTCTTACCCCCCCTCTCTCTCTCTCTCAAAATAAATAAATAAAAAATGCGGGAAGAAGCTTATTTGCTTTGTTTCTCTTTGATTAACTTGTTTACTGATTGACTGTAGGTTAAATAAAGAGCCACCAAATCTGACTTTTAGGAAGAAAGATAAAGGTGGAATCAACCTCACTTCAACGGTTACCAACACACATTTGGATCTTGACACTGTGAAGGCTATATGTAGTGAGTACAAAATTCACAATGCAGATATTACTCAGATATGATGCTACTGCCGATGACCTTATAGATGTTTTCGAGGGAAGTAGAGTATACATGCCTTGCATCTATGTTGTGAACAAGATTGATCAGATCACACTTGAGGAATTAGAGATATTGGATAAGCTACCTCATTACTGCCCAATCAGGTAATTCTTCATTCAAATCATTGGTCTTGTATGCTAAATCTCAAGCCTTTTTCCCCTAGGAAGCATTTTTTTTAATGATCGTTATTTCTTTCATTTCCATAGTTGCCTTAACTTATAGATCGTTTATTTATAAAAGTTATATGTTTTTCTGAGTATCCTTTAGTGCACACCTGGAGTGGAACCTCGATGGTCTTATGGAGAAAATTTGGGAATATCTCAATTTAACTCGTATTTATACTAAACCTAAAGGGATGAATCCTGACTAGGAGGACCCGGTAATATTGTCATCTAAAAGAAGAACAGTTGAGGACTTCTGCAATCGCATTCACAAGGATATGATTAAACAGTTTAAGTAGTAAGCATCCTTTCCCAATCTTGAAGCTTTATTTATTCATGAAGTCTTGTGACTTTTCCATGTATGCGCTACTACATGTTCTGAATCATGGTCACCTAAATTTGCATCATAAAACAGAACGATGAACATGCCTCCTCTCCCCATCACCACACTCCCATTCCGATCCCCTTGCCTTCATTTTTTTTCTTTTTCTTTTTTCCTCCTCCCTCGCCTGTATCTTCCATTCACCCAATGCTTATATGTTTGCTGAATGATGCAGTGCTCTGATCTGGGGTTCAAGTGCGAAGCATAAGCCTCAAAGAGTTGGCAAGGTAACCTACTCAATTTACTCCACTTATTTGCTCCCCCCCGCAAAAGTTGTATTTCTACTTTTGTTCTTCCTTATTAGTAAATGTTAATACTAAGTGTAATACACTGTTACATACCAGGAGCATGAACTTGAAGATGAAGACGTAGTTCAGATTATCAAGAAGGTATAAGAAGTTATAAGTGTTGTTGCAAGATCTTCAAGATGATATCTTATAGAAACATAACAGGGGCATGAGTTGGAACTGAGACATACAAGCAGTGATTGAAGATCTCTTCGTGATTTCCCCGTGGTTAAATCACACTCAAATTACTTTACTTTTTCAGCTGGGAGTTGAGTTGAGTATTTCAAGTCGGAGATGTAATTAAAAAACTCTAGTTTGTGATGTCTCTTTTTGACTATGCCGATACAAGTGGTGGATATTTGGGGCTGCTCTTGTAACATGTTAATTGTTTAGACTTTAGATAGATGATTCAGGTGGATATGTTGGTATGTTTTTTGCCGGACATTCTGAACAAGATACAGACAAACTTTATCCATGTCAAATAGTACGACTGATATTGATATAGCTTTTGGAAAGAAAACTAGTACTTTAGCTCGTAATAATATTAAAAGAATTATAATTTTTTAAAAATTACGTCAATTTAGTCTGGCCTTGGGATTTTTTTTAAATAAATAAAATAAATATTTTATTTATCGAAATAGATAATTTGTAGTATTTTTATCAAAATGTATTTTTTTTATCTTATTTTATTTAATACTACAGTGTAAATGAGATACGAAAATAATTATAACTAGAATGAGACCCGTGTGATGCGTGAGATAGTAAATTAATGATAGTATATAATAAATATTAAAAATTGTTATGTTTTGTAAAAATAAATTAAATAGGTATAAATTGAAGTTAAATTTAAAAGGTGTTTTATTTTAAATAATTTGTAATATAAAAGATTTGGATGTTAGAGTTGTACAAAGTGACATTTTTATTTGGTGGTTTAATTTTTGCATTTGTTTTAGTTGATGGACTTAGTCATCTTATGTGGCATTCATCCTTTTTTTTGTTAGTTGTTAGAGTTGCTGCTTTCTTCTTTTTGTCGTAAGTTCTTGTGAAGACATGTTCTTTATAAATTGTTGAGTTTGATGCACTTTCTATTGTGTTATTTGGTTCTATCTTTGTATGTATGTTCTTCTTCCGAAGATGTGTCTTGAATTTGTATGATTTTCTTTCTCCTTAATCTCTTGAATGGGTGGTGCTTCAATGTCATTATTTTTCTGAAACATCATTAGATTTGAAACAGTTGTACCCAATAAGTTTTTTGCATCGCCATCAAATGGTACAAAAGTTGTTGTAACACTTTAATCTGAAATCTTTAATGGAATTCTGAACCTAAAATAAGTATTGGGTTAACAACTAATAATTTGATAGATGAGATTATGAAAAGTATATAGAGTTACCTTATTGTTGGATATTGTGGTGTTTGATTACATGTGCCACAAATGTAGTTGTTTCTTTTTTTATATGCTTTTTTTCTGACACTTTTTACATTTAACATAGTTCCATCCTAATTTGTCATCAATTTCGTTTATAGTTGCTAAAATTGTGAAGATCTTTTCCTATTCCAATATTTAATTTATGTTATAATTAGGTATATGGTATTTGAGTAAGTATGAATGTATGATGCATGTTTGTGATTTTTTTGTCATACCTGATCATTATATTCTCATTGCATGGCCATTAAATCTTGGATAGTTATTCGATTTCTAATCGTTCTACTCTGAAAGAATGATGCTCAATTGAGCAAGTTTGAGATGTACAGTTCGAAAATAAATTTTTTTGTGCTAAATTTGATGTTATGTGAAGGAATAGTGACAAGAGACTTATATATGTAGTTTAAATGGTATGGAATTTGAATACTTATAACATAAAATTTATTATGATTAATAATATTATGACATTTGTAATATGGATGTTTATTAGCTTTAGTGAGTTATTTATAAAAATTAATAAATTAATTGTTGCGGTTATAAATTTATGGTATTGTTTATAACGATAAGATATAATAAATATAGGAATATGAATTCAATGTATTTGTAGGTTACAAATTTATTGTATTCTATTTTTTAGTTTTTATTTGTATATTTTATTTTTTTGTTAATTTGAAAATAATAGTTGATTTGGCAAGAATTGAGTGGTTGATTCTAAAGTTGTGCCAAGTAAGCAATATTACTGACATGGATGTATCTACTTTTATATATTAAGAATAGATGCGTATAGTGTAAATGAGATATTTAAAATAATATGTAACTCTTTGTATTCGTTACCGAACATTTCACTATTTCTTTTCTAATTTTTTCTTTCAAAAATAAACCAAAATGTTTAGTAGCAGTAGATATTTGGTTGTGTGTATTCCAGCTGTCATATGAGAAACCGTCATAATGAGGTGATATTTGAGTGTAAGAATTTTATTCTGTTACGTACTCGGTGAGCTGAAGAGTTTATATTGAGTAATCTCGGTGGTAGCGGAAGAAGAAATCGGAAGGGTGTGATATAGGATGCTAGTACCGATAGAAAACAGAACTTTTCGGTTTTGTCTATTTTGTCTCCATGACAACGAGCATGTGCACCTAATATTTAACATGGCGGAATAAGTGATGGAATTTTCTGGTAATGTCGGCAGCGGTAGATCTGAGTAGTCGGACTTTGTGCAGGATAACCCACCTTTCACACCTCCACGAATACATGTGGCTAATCCAGTGGAAGACATGGACGTTGATGGTGAGGACTTATACAATGACTATGTTGCAGATAGTAACGAGAGCGGTTCTTCTAAAGATGATAACGAGGAGGACTTTATAGTGGAATTCAGAGACTCCAGTCGAGCTATCATGTCGGTATCTTCTGTTGCACCGCACTCAATTTCGGCCTTGTCATCTGTCCCCAGTCACTATCATACATTAGATCTGGACACAATACAAGAGAAAAATTCATTTTTTAAATTAATTTAAATTATAAGTCAACTAATTTAACAAATAATTACATGCATCTACATTGTAAATTCATTTAAATAAAAACATTTATTTAAGTAATGAAAAATTAAATTATTAAACTGTCTATTTAATTTAATTTAAATAAAAATATCTAAATAAAAAATTCATAACCAAATTATTAGACGTGTATATAAATTTAATGTAAATAAAATTAATTAGTTAAATAATTAATAGCAATATTCATTTCCCATCTCATTCATAAGTTAGATTATATAAAAAATATTTATTTAAATAACAAACAACAAATACACCATTAACTTAATAATTTAATTTAAGTCTTAACAAATTTAAATTGAAAAATCAATTACTTAAATGTTGACTAAATAGAAACATTCACATCTTATGTAATTAAGTTCATGAACAAATTTTAATAACTGATAAACCACTATTTTATGGTTTATCTTGTGTTAAATAGAGTAGATTTTATCAATTTTTTATACACTTATTCATATGAAATGCATGGTTTTATATTTTTCTTCCTAATTTGATGCTATGATTGACAACATGCTTCTTTGGCCTTAAATTCACTATTTTTAATCCTCTCTTATTCCCATTTGATGCCGTGATATGTGTGTTAAGTGTTTTCAGAGATTATAGGACAGGAATGGCTTAAAGGATGGAAAAGAAGCATGCAAAAGATGAAGGAACACAAAAAATTAAAGATTTGTTAGGCAAGCAGCGACGCGCACGCGTGACTAGGAGAATGCACATCGACGCGTACGCGTGGGCTACGCGTACGCGTGACAGGCCGTCACGTGCTACATATCAGAATTCACCGAGGGCAATTTCTGGGCCCCTTTTTGACCCAGATTCAGGCTCGAAAGTCCATAATAGATGCAGGGGTGTAGCTGAGACTTAGACACACTTTCATTCTCACTTAGTTTTAGTTTTATCTTTGAATTCTAAAGAGAAAACATTACCTCTTCTAGGGTTCTAGCATTTTTCATAGTTTTCGCTTTTGGATTGAATTTAAAGAGAGCTGCTACTACCTTCGGTTAAAGTTGTCACCATTTAGTTTGTTTTTCTATTACCTTACTCTTTTATTTTCCATTAGTTGTTCCAATTCATGTTCGAATTTTTTTAATTTTGAATTTATTAATGCAATGAACCACTTTTATATTTAATCCCATTAGTCAGTTTAATTTTCTTCAAGTCATTTCTCAATACAAATTTTAGTTTTATTAATTTAGTTTTAATTACCATGTCTCTTTTCTACTCCCTTTTACATGTTTGTGAAAATGACATTCATGTTAATGGAGTAGAGCTTTCAACTTGGCTTTGGAGTTAATTAATTGGAATCCCTTGAGTTGAAAAACTCAAGTAATTTGAACTTTGAAATTGTTGTCTAACTCCATTTTTACTAACTCTAGCCCTTCCCCAGGAAGGGGCTAGGACTTGTGAATCAGAGTTAGTATACCCAATTAACCTTTCTTTGCAACTACAAGAGGATAACTAATTGGAAGCAACAACTTTTACTTTACTACTTGGAAATTTCAACAAGGATAGAAACTCTAATTAATTTTCTCCTAGCCAAGGTCTTTAATTTCAATCACATAACACCTCCAGTTATTATTTCTTGCTTTAATTTTCAGTTATTTATTTTTCTAATTTCAACATTAAAAATTTCTCAGAAAAATTTCTGATCAATAATTCGCACCTTGTTTCAACTCGTTGGGAAACAACTTGGGAATTCTATTCCCAGTATTTTATCCTGAATCGTGACATCCTTTTTAAATTGATAAGTGGAATTTTCACCGGTTAAGAATTGTACTCGCGACGCTATTTTTATTATAAATTCTTAATCGGCAATTTTTCGCCCGTCAATTTTTGGTGCCGTCGCCGGGAAGTTGCAACAGTGTGCTAAATTATTGATTGGTGTAAATAATATTATTTTATTTACATAATTACATTTTTCTTTTTATATTTTATTACCATGAGCTATATGTTTCTTTCATTTAATGACACAATCATTACCGGATCCGAGCTTAGCCGCATTTGATTCTGAGATCGAAAGAACTATCTCACGTATTAGGCGAGCTTGACATCGGTTATTCTTCGAGGGTAGTGAAGGGATTTTACCCAATTCACCAGCCTTGTCTGAAGATGGGTCTAACGAGTCATTCGAGGAAGAAACTAGTTCCTCTTTGGTTAATTTTATTGACGCCTCTTCTGTTGATTTGAGTGCAGGTACTATGGCAGAGCTTAGGAGAATCACGCTGAAGGAAGCGGGAGCTCCAGATTTTACACTGCAACCATATCAAGCGCTTTATCCGAACTTGGTTGCAGAGTTCGAACTAAAGACTGCTCTAATCAATCTACTGCCCAAGTTTCATGGCTTACCTGCTCAAGAGCCTATCAAGCACCTCAGAGATTTTCAGACAGTCTGCTCAACTACTAGATGGCATGGTGTTGATGTGACTATCGTCTGGCTATACACCTTCTCATTTTCTCTTGAGGGAAAGACAAATGAGTGGTTCTACACTCAACCGGAAGTTGTAGTTACTAATTAGGATTTGCTCAGAAGGGAATTCCTGGACAAGTTCTTTCCAACAGAGGTTACAGATAGATTGAGGAAAGAGATTTCCTGTATCATTCAAGGTGAATCAGAGACCCTCTACGAGTATTGGGAGCGCTTCAGGAATTTCCTAGACTCATGTCCCCACCACAAGATTGAACAGTTGGTGTTGATTAGCTATTTCAACTAAGGCATGAAGCCTGGAGACAAGAGCTTATTAAATGCTGCGAGTAATGGCTCTCTGACAAAGTACAAGACGGCGATAGAAGTGTGGCAACTGATCACTGATCTAGTTGAGTCTACCCAAAATGCAGATTAAAGGAATCATCACCCCAGGGCTATGCAGAAGCTTCCTCTAGTGGTGAGACCGCTGCCCTCACCAAGACTTTGGGAGAGATGACCAATATACTAAAGCAGCTCCAGCTGAATCAACAACAACCTCCACCTCTGCCACAGCAGTAGTGTCAACAAATAGTCCCTCAGGGAGTGTGTGGAATATGCGCTTGCTATTCTCACTACACTAATGAATGTCCTCAACTCCAATCAGAAGACAAAACCTTGGCGGCTACCCATAACTTCTATGACCGTCCGAATCAAGGGTACTCTCAACAAGGCGGTAATTTTAACCAAGATGGTCACTACAATCAAGGTTGGAGAGATAATTCCAACCAAGGATGGTGGGACAATTACAACCAAGGAGGTAGAGACAACGGTGGAAATCAAAGGTGAAATAACAATAACTATCAGCAGAACCGGAATCAACATAATCTTCCATACAGAGCATCTCACCAAAGACAAGCTCAAGCACCTCAATTCAACCAACCACAAGCCCTCAAATCACCTACCCTTCTCCTTCCTCTAACCAAGATGAAACACTCCATTCCATCCTTCAAGGACAAAAAGAGCTTTAGAATTCACTTACTTCTAGCCTTACCGGCCTTACCTCTACTCTACAAGCTCTTATATCTCGAATGGAACCACCATCTACCCCCAACAATCAACCTTCAAGTTCTAGTGCTCTTCCCTTTCAACCTTTACGCAACCTCAAGGGTGGAATCAATGCCATCACTTTGAGGTCTGGAACTAAACTGCAAGAGAGGAGTCCAGAGGAGCCAAGCTCAAAAGAAGATGTTCAAGTTGAAAATGCTGTTGAGGTAGAAGAGGTAGAGAAAGAGAATGAGGTACAAGATGCGGTTGAAGACGAAGCTGCTCAACCAAGGAATGGAGTGCCTAAGAAAGATAGTGCTGTGCAAGATGCCATCCCCATCCCTTTCCCACACCTTGCTAGGAGGACTAAGAAGCAAGTTGAACTGGACCCCAAAATGGTAGAAATATTCAAAAAAGTTGAGACAACTATTCCCATTTTTGATGCTATTCAACAAGTTCCTAAATATGCTAGTTTCTAAAAGATCTGTGCATGCATAAGGATAAAATTAATGATTTAGAAACTATTCCCGTAGGTAGCTCTATTTCTGCTTTAATGGGTTCTATACCGGAAAAATGTGGGGATTCGGGTCCATGCATGGTTACTTGCATTATAGGGGGTGTACAATTTATTGACTGCATGTGTGATTTAGGTGCATGTGTTAGTATTATGTCATTATCTGTATATGATGCCTTGAGGCTCCCACCCTTGAAAAGGTCCGCATCACGTTTTGTTTTGGTAGATAAAAGCATAATCTCAGTGGTTGGCATCGTGGAGAATGTCCTGGTGAGCATCAAGGGACTGACATTTTCTATTGATTTCTACATTCTAGAGATGCCCCCTAGTGACTCCAGAAGACCTTCATCCATCTTGCTCGGAAGACCATTTCTGAAGACTTCGAGGTTCAAGCTGGATGCCTTCTCGGGAACCTATTCCTTCGAGATAGATGGCGGAGCAGTGAGCTTCAACCTTGATGAAGCCATGAAGCACCCACCGGAAGATCACTCCATCTTCTAGTGCGATATTATTGATGAGATTGTAGCTGAAGTTCACCAAGAGACAGTGGAAGAAGAAACCACAGAGCAAGGTGTAAGTGTGGGGAAGCCCACTGAGTGTACTAAAGACGCCTTGCCGCCTGCAGTGGTTCCAGATGATCAAGTGCCCAACCATGAGCTGAAAATGGAGTTGAAGCCCCTTCCACCCCACCTCAAGTACGCTTATCTTGAGGACAATCAGAAGCTCACAATTATTATTGTGAGGGAAATCACTTCCCAACAAGAGGAGCAGCTACTTAGTGTGCTGAGAAAACACAAGAAAGCAATTGGGTGGAGCTTGGCGGATATAGTAGGTATAAGCCCTGAGGTCTGTGAGCACCAGATATTTCTAGAGGAGGGAGCAAGGCCTATCCATCAACCTCAAAGGCGGCTGAATCCAACCATTCTAGAAGTGGTGAAGAAGGAAGTGACCAGACTGCTAGAAGCTGACATCATGTATCCAATCTCAGATAGTGAATGGGTCAGCCCCGTACAGGTGGTTCCAAAGAAGTCTGGCATTACCACAGTGAAGAATGAACATGAAAAACTCATGGTCACCAGAGTATAGAATTCCTAGAGGGTGTGCATTGACTATAAGCATCTGAACCAGGCCACTCGTAAGGATCACTATCCGCTGCCTTTCATCGATCAAATGCTTGATCGTCTGTCAGGTAAATTGCACTATTATTTTCTAGATGGTTATACATGATATTTTCAAATTCATATAGCTCCTGAAGATCAGGAGAAAACAACTTTTACATGCCCCTTTGGAACGTACGCATATAAGAGAATGCCTTTTGGCTTATGTAATGCACAGGCTACGTTTCAAAGATGCATGATGAGTATTTTCTCAGATTTTTTGGAGACTTGTATGGAAGTTTTTATGGATAACTTTAGTGTCTATGGTGATTCATTTGACCTTTCCTTGGGTAGTTTAGCTAGAGTATTAGAATGGTATACTAGTTCAAACCTTGTACTTAATTTTGAAAAATATCATTTTATGGTGAAACAAGGTATTGTTCTAGGCCATGTTGTTTCTAATACTGGTATATCTGTAGATCCAGCAAAGGTAGATATTATTTCTGGTTTACCTTATCCCTCCTTTGTGAGGGAAGTCTGCTCATTTCTTGGTCATGCAGGTTTCTACCGAAGATTTATCAAGGACTTCAGTAAGGTAGTGTTGCCTTTATCCCGATTGCTACAGAAGGATGTAGAGTTCGACTTGAGTGAAGATTGCATGGATGCGTTTGATAAGCTGAAGGTTGCTTTTACCTAAGCTTCTATTGTGAGAGAGCCTGACTGGAGTAGGCCATTCGAGATCATGTGCGACGTGTCAAACTATGGTAGGAGCGGTGATGAGCGGATAATTTGTACGCTTTTTGGCATTATTTTTAGTATGTTTTTAGTATGATCTAGTTAGTTTTTAGTATATTTTTATTAGTTTTTAGTTAAAATTCACTTTTCTAGACTTTACTATGAGTTTGTGTGTTTTTCTGTGATTTCAGGTATTTTCTGGCTGAAATTGAGGGACCTGAGCAAAAATCTGATTCAGAGACTAAAAAGGACTGCAGATGCTGTTGGATTCTGACCTCCCTGCACTCGAAGTGGATTTTTTGGAGCTACAGAAGCTCAATTGGCGCGCTCTCAACGGGGTTGAAAATTAGACATCCTGGGCTTTCCAGCAATATATGATAGTTTATACTTTGACCAAGATTTGATGGCCCAAACCGGCGTTCAAAGTCACCATCAGAATTCCCAGCGTTAAACGCCGGAACTGGCACAAGAATGGGAGTTAAACGCCCAAACTGGCACAAAAGCTGGCGTTTAACTCCAAGAAGAGTCTCTACACGAAAATGCTTCAATGCTCAGCCCAAGCACACACCAAGTGGGCCCGGAAGTGGATTTTTATGTCATTTACTCATCTCTGTAAACCCTAGGCTACTAGTTCTCTATAAGTAGGACCTTTTACTATTGTATTTTCATCTTTGGACATCTAGTTCTTAGATAATCAGGAGATCTTTGAATCTTTTGATCACGTTTTGGGGGCTGGCCTCACGGCCATGCCTAGACCTTGTTCTTATGTATTTTCAACGATGGAGTTTCTACACACCATAGATTAAGGTGTGGAGCTCTGCTGTACCTCGAGTATTAATGCAATTACTATTGTTCTTCTATTCAATTCCGCTTGTTCTTGTTCTAAGATATCACTTGTTCTTCAATTTGATGAATGTGATGATCCGTGACACTCATCATCATTCTCACCTATGAACGTGTGACCGTCAATCACCTCCGTTCTACCTTAGATTGGGTGGATATCTCTTGGATTCTTTAACCGGAATCTTCGTGGTATAAGCTAGAATTGATGGCGGCATTCAAGAGAATCCGGAAGGTCTAAACCTTGTCTGTGGTATTTTGAGTAGGATTGAATGAATGTGACGAGCTTCAAACTCCTGAAGGCTGGGCGTTAGTGACAGACGCAAAAGAATCACTGGATTCTATTCCAACCTGATTGAGAACCGACAGATGATTAGCCATGCTGTGACAGGGTGCGTTGAACATTTTCACTGAGAGGATGGGAGGTAGCCACTGACAACAGTGAAACCCTACATACAGCTTGCCATGGAAATGAGTAAGAAGGATTGAATGAAGACAGTAGGAAAGCAGAGAGACGGAAGGAACACAGCATCTCCATACGCTTATCTGAAATTCCCACTAATGAATTGCATAAGTATCTCTATCTTTATCTTTATGTTTTATTCATCATTCATAACCATTTGAGTTTGCCTGACTAAGATTTACAAGGTGACCATAGCTTGCTTCATACCAACAATCTCTGTGGGATCGACCCTTACTCGCATAAGGTTTATTACTTGGACGACCCAGTACACTTGCTGGTTAGTTGTGCGAAGTTGTGTTTATGCCATGGTATTGAACACCAAGTTTTTGGATTCATCACCGAAGATTATTTGAGTTGTGAAAAGTATTGATCACAATTTCGTGCACCAAGCGGCGCTGGCTCAATGCGAGGGTAAGGACCCTTATATTATTGCTTATGCCTCTAAGACTTTAGACGGTGCTCAGTCTAATTATACTACCGCTGAAAAAGAGCTATTGGCTATTGTTTTTATTCTGGATAAATTCAAAGCATATTTACTTGGAACTAAGGTGGTAGTATATTCAGACCATGCAGCCTTAAAGTACTTGTAAGCTAAGAAAGAGTCCAAACCAAGGTTAATCTGTTGGATATTGCTGCTGCAAGAATTTGATTTAGAAATCAGATATAGGAGTGGTTCTCAAAACTTAGTGGCGGACCACTTGAGTCGCCTTGAACATATTAAAAATGATTCCACTCCTATCAATGATGCATTTCCAATTGACAGCTTGCAAGCAATATCTGAGGTGGTTCCTTGGTATGCACCTGTAGCTAATTATTTGGTTAGTCGTACCTTCCCTCCTAATTTTACTAAGCATCAAAAGGACAAGCTTAAAAGCGAATCCAAATATTATATATGGGATGATCCATATTTATGGAGATGTGGTGCTGACCAGATAATTAGAAGGTGTGTGCCACAACCAGAATTCCAGTCAATTTTAGAGGCCTGCCACTCTTCTGAGAGTGATGGACACTTTGGTCCATAGAGAACTGCTAGAAAAATTTTAGACTGTGAATTTTGGAGGCCCACACTTTTTAGGGATGCTAGCAACTTTTGTGACTCTTGCTCCCAATGCTAAATATTTGGGAATATATCCAAGAAGGATGAGATGCCCCAACAACTTATGTTGTTCTGTGAAATTTTTTATGTTTGGGGTATTGACTTCATGGGTCCATTTCTAAATTCCAATGGTTTCTTATACATTTTGTTAGCTGTCGATTATGTTTCTAAATACGTGGAAGCAATTCCTACCGTACTGATGATGCTAACGTTGTTGTCTCATTTGTTTGAAATAATATTATTTGTCGCTTTGGATCACCACGAGCAATCGTGAGTGATCAAGGCACTCACTTTTGTAACAGGAGAATGACAGGTCTGCTGAAGAAACAAGGCATCATTCACAAGGTGGCGACAGCTTACTATCCCCAGACCAATGGGCAAGCCGAGGTGTCAAATATGGAGATCAAGCGCATATTAGAGAAGATCGTGAAGCCTCACAGGAAGGACTGGGGTGCTCGACTGGCAGATGCGCTTTGGGCTTATAGGACTGCATACTAGACACCTATCGAAATGAGTCCATTCCGCCTCATCTACGCGAAGGCTTATCACCTTCCAGTGGAGGTGGAACACAAGGCATACTGGGCGGTGAAGGAATGCAACTTCGGATTAGGGGGAGCCGGCATTGAAAGGAAGCTGCAACTATAGGAATTAGAGTGCCTTTGATTGGAAGCGTATGAGAACTCAAGGCTCTACAAGAAAAAAGGTGAAGGTAGTGCATGACAGGAATATCAAGAGAAGAGAGTTTAGAGCTGGGGATCTGGTCGTCCTCTATAAGTCAAGGCTAAGACTCATGCCAAGAACGTTGAGATCAAGGTGGGAAGGACCCTACAGGATGAAAAAGGTTGAGCCTTATGGAGTCTTCCACCTGAGCCATCCTTTAAGCCCCAACTTCTTCAAGGTCAATGGCCACCAGTTGAAGCTATATCATGGTGAGAAGATGAAGAGCAACAAGGAGTTGGAGATCTTCCTATCAAAGGATCCGACACAAGCAGAGGACTAAGCTCATCGACCATCCAACTTAAGGACGTTAAAGAAAAGTGCTAGGTGAGTGACAACCCACCATGGTATGATCCTCCCTTTTTATTAGTTTCATTTCATTCGTATAAGTATTATTTCTCAGTTTTGTATATTTACTTCTATTTTTATTTAAAAAAAAAAGAAAAGAGCGCACCCACGCGTGAGCGTCGATGACGCATACGCATCGTATGCAGGTGCACGAAAAGAAGAAAATAAGCAGAGAGTTACACTGGAATTGCACAGTAACGGTACTTCACGCATGAGCCAACCCACGCGTATGTGTGGGTGACGTGTGTGCGTGGGGAGAAAAACGGCGTCAACGGGTGTCTTGGCCGAGAGTTGTGCTGCCTGGGTGCTGGCACTGTGCGTTTAACATGACCAGTAGTCACGCGTATGCGTGACCGACGCTTACGCGTCGCCTGTAACTTCCACAACCCACGTGTACGCGTGACATACGCGTACACGTAGATGTGCAATACGGCATAATTGAGCAATTGAACAGAGAGTTGTGCAGGAGTGAGGCTGGATACGCGCGTTTAGCACGGATCCTGGTCACGCGTACGCATGACTGACGCTTACGCGTCCCTCACCTTTAAGCTCACCCACGCGTACGCGTGGGCGACGCATGTACGTCGTATGCGCCACGTCACTTATTCAATGTGCAGCCCTATTCTCCGTTCTCTAAACCTCTTTTTCTTTTCTTTTCTTTTCAAATCCTAATTCTTTCTTCTTCTTCTTCTTACTCTCTTCTTTATTCTTCTTCTTCTCTCTTTCTTAATTTCTTCTTCCTTTATTCTTACTACTCTTCTCTCATTCTCACTCTCAATTACTTCCCTATCTTCTTCTTCTTCTTCTTCTTCTTCTTCTTCTTCTTCTTCTTCTTCTTCTTCTTCTTCTTCTTCTTCTTCTTCTTCTTTCCTTCTTCTACTCCCTATTTTTGCATTCTTATATTGGTGTTTAGAGATTTATTTCGGTGATTCCTTTGCTATGTCTTTATTTGTGGATATTAGGAGGAGTGATTTGACAATTGACATTTTATTCTCGGTCTCATACATGCTTGGATTAATTACCTTACTTTCAACTTTTAAAAGTGCATAACAAGTGTTTGTGAAAAAGCTCTTATGGCATTGTGATTTCTTTTTTATTTTATTCTTATACTTTAATGCTTCTTTTTCACAAAACCTTGCAATTCATTGTGTATTGAGTATATTAGTCATTAATTGTCAACATAAAAGTGCTCATTATTTTGTTACATGTGACAATTATTTTTGCCATTGATGCTTGAGCTTTTCTTCTCATGCTTGTTTCTTGCATGCTTTTAATCCTCTTGCATCTAGTTGTTATGATATGCCTTCATGATGTTACTTGATGTCCTACTTGCATGTTGTCGCAACCATGTATTTAAGACGCTATCTTCTCCTTTGGCATTGATTATCACTTGGACTTTCCTCCTCCCAGTTATTGCTATTTAAATTTGATATCCCTTTTCTTTCTTCCTTTTTCAGGATGGGCACCAAGAAGGGAAAAGAGAAAGCTTCTGACAAGACACCGGCGCGGAGAGGAACTAAAAGAGCACCGGCTAAGGAACAACCCTCTACAACAGTTAAGCCACCTACTAAGAGGGTGAAGAGGATTATCAGAGTGGATAAGGCGGAAAAGGCATTTCCCACCTGGGACTCTGCACGGTTCACCAACCATTACTGTGAGCAGATGTTCCCCAGCTTGGCGGAACAGAACTACAACAATGAGCACCTCCTAATTTTGCCGACACATTTTGTTGACTTTGTGGAACCTCGCATTGAAAGGAGACACTGGAGATTCTTAAGAAGGCAGTCGCAAGAGGTCAACTTATCTTGGGTAGTTGAATTCTACTCAAACTTTTACTCGCCCACCTTACAGTCTGTCTATATTCGCCAAAAGCAAGTCCCTGTCTCCGAAGGTGCAATTCAAAGGGTGATGGATCTTTCACCTAGCCCAGAGGGATTGGATGCTTATCAAGCAGCCCAGCTAGAATGCCAGGCATACCAGTTTGACTGGAAAAGCGTTATTGGCGTCATCGTCCAACCTGGCAGCAACTGGATCTATGGACAACACCGGGCTAAACCCAAGGGCATCTCCGCCTCTGCACTTACCTTCGAGGCCCGGGTGTGGGCTCAAATTCTATCTCATTATGTCCTTCCGAGCACCCACGAGTCAACCTTCACTACTGACATGGCAGTCCTAATCTGGTGCATTCTGACAGAGCAACCACTGAACTTGCCTCACCTCATCCATGGAGCATGTACATATAACGGGTAACTTACCCTTTCCTGCATTAGTCACAGATTTAATCTCTGCAGCGAGAGTTCCCCATCAGACTGGAAATACCAAGACCATGATTCCTAGAGATGATTAGTATGTCCCGAATGGGAAGTACATCAGGCCTCCAACACCTACTGCAAGCTAGACTGAAGGCCCGGCCCACAACGCTCCGTCTTTCTCCACTCCACCATCATCCACACCGCAGGCACCTTTAACCAATCAGCTGCTCCTTCAGATTCTTGAGAGGTTGGACCGGCAAGACCGGCGGGCTAAGCGAATGGAGCGCCGTAACAAGCGCCGATATCACTACCTGAAGGAACTGATTGTTGGCACTTACCAACCTAGAGAAGAGACAGACACCCCAGACCCCACATCGCCTCGTAGCATGGAGAGCCATGATGAGCCGGATGATGGAAGCGATGCTCCCAACACCACTCTTTTCATCACTGACGGTACGGAGGACCGTGCCAAACCTTAAGTGTGGGGACGTCGGAATGACTTCCGAAGGTAACATCTCTCTCTCTTTCAACACCAATATTTTATTTTTTGTTTTGTTGCATAGAATAACTTGCATGACTAGTAGTAGTTGTTTGCATTTAGGTCCTACTTGGTTGACTGATATATTCTTTCTCAAGACACTATTCTATAGTATTTCATTAATTCAAATTAAAAATTTTGTTAAACTTGTTTGAAGATTTTAATTTGGAACATAGTTTAGAGCTAAGAACACACAACCTGTGAGATTTTGAGCTTAATTATATAGTTACACTATTTAACCATAATTTTCTTCTTGTGTGTTTTCTCCTCTATGATTGCAATCTTTGATTAGTTCCATTCCATATGTTCATTGTTTAGTATATATTCATGCATACATGTGATTGAGGCTATCATTTGATATTAGCTCACTTATCCCAAATAGCCTACTATTTCATTTACCTTTGTTTGCCACTTTGAGCCTCTTTAACCCCCAATTGTTCTTTATAATACCACATCACCAGCCTTAAGTGGAAAAATAATTAATCACCATATTTGAATCTTTGCTTAGCTTAAGATAGAGATTGTATGTCAACTAAGTGTGGAGAATTGTGGAAACTATGGTTGATGAGAATGTATTTTTGCTCTTATTGACAAATATTGGGAATTTAGGTGCTCACTCGTATAAAATTAGAAAACCATATGCATTGATAAATTATGCTTTCAATTAAAAAAATAATAAAAAATAAAAAAGAAAAGAGCGCACCCATGCGTAAGTGTTGATGACGCGTACGCATCTTATGCAGGTGCGCGAAAAGAAAAAAATAGGCAGAGAGTTGCGCTGGAGTTGCGCAGGAACGGTGCCTCACGCATGAGCCAACCCACGCGTACGCGTGGGTGACACTAGTAGTCACACGTACGCGTGACATACGCGTACTTGTGGATGTGCAACATAGTGTAATTGGGTAATTGAACAGAGAGTTGTGCGGGAGTGAGGCTAGATACGCGCGTTTAGCATGGATCCTGGTCACGCGTACGCTGGGACGAATATTATCCATGGGAAGGATCCCAAGCTGACAAGGGAAAAATAACACTCCAAACTCAATATTATCCATGGGACGAATCCCAAGCTGACATGGGATGACAACACCCCAAGATGACATGGGATAGACAACACCCCAAACTCATTAATATTCAAGGAAAAAATCCCCGGCTGACATGGAGAGACAACATCACAAGCTGACATGGGGGAGATAACACACCAAACTCAATATATTCAATCATTTCTCATTCTCAATAATAATCTATAGCTCATCACATCTTCTTCAACGTTACTTTACTTTCTCTTAACTGCCTTATATGCCATTTTCATCATCCTTATTAATCAAGTACCATCCTCTATAACCACATATTACGTTTTTAAAAATCTTTCTTCATCTCCAAGTTACCACAATTTCCTAAATTTCTCCTATTACTAGACTTACTAAAAAATCTAGGGCTAAAGGAATAAAAATAGAAGTTAGAGGTTCAAATTTGAGCTTTAAAACACAAAATCCATTTTTGCTGAAACAGGGGCCACGCATACGCTTGGGAGTGCATTTCTAGAAGGTCACGCGTACGCGTGGGCGTACAATTTTCTATGCTTGCATACGCAAGCACCCTACTCGCATAAGTAAGATACCTAACCCGAATAGGTTGGTCGCATCACGTGCAGTGGTCGCGTACGCGAGTTATGCAGAACAACAAAAATGTTGAATACTACAGAATTTTCAACTTTGCACTCTTAACTTCTGACGCGCATAACGTTTTCATTTTAAAATATTTTTCATCCGTTCTTCGAACGGCATAAACTTCACGGATTCAATTTTCATATGAAAGAAATTTAAATCAATTTGAAGGTCTGGAAGCCAAGTTATGGCTTGCCAAAGTTTGACCAAAAGTTAACTTTACACAAAAACCTTCAAACCTTTATTTTCATTAATTTACCATTCAATATCAATCCTCTTACACTTAAAATTAGTTCCAACACTTGCAATATTACAACAACACAGCTCTACACCCTTCCATCATCCATCACACCTCAATTCTAAACAATTCTCTTGCATAACTTCATAATTATATCAAGAAGACCACCAACCATCCATAATCTATACACATTCATTATTCTCAATTTATCAATCATCATTAAATCATCATTTAACATCCAAATTTCCATTCTCAACATTAAACAACAAACCCATGCTAAAGTTTCTTCCATGATTTCAATGTGACCATAGGGAGAAACCTTGGTGACAGTGAAAGGTCCAGACCATCTAGACTTGAGCTTTCCTAGGAACATCTTGAGTCTTAAATTGAATAAGAGGACTCTTTGGCCAGGTTCAAAGGTTCTTGCAGAGATCCTCTTATCATGTCACATCTTTGTCTTCTCCTTGTAGAGCATGGCATATCATATAGTTCAATTCTAAACTCATGAAGCTCATTAAGCTGAAGTAGTCTCTTATCCCCCAAGGCTTTGGTATCAAAATTTAGAAATCTGGTAGCCCAATAAGCCTTGTACTTTAACTCTACTGGTAAGTGACATGATTTGCCATAGATAAGTTGGTATGATGACATACCAATAGAGGTCTTAAAGGCTATTGGTGCACAAAATTAGAACTCGCACAACTGAACTGGCAAGTACACTGGGTCATCCAAGTAATAACTCAGGTGAGTGAGGGTCGAATCCCATGAGGATTGCGGGATTGAGCAAGCTGTGGTTATCCTACAGATCTTTGTTAGGCGAATATAAAACGTAGTTGTTGTTGAAACAATAATGAGAAATCAGTTAAGACTTTGGAGATGCTTTATCTTTTTTGATTAACTTTTCTTACTGATTACTTTAATAATGAATGATTCATTCAATGGCAAAGCTGTAAGTGATTAACTCATATCCTCTCATCAAGTTAATCTCCCTTAAACCATAGAGAAACACCATAATTAAGTAACTCATATCCTCTCGTAAAGTTAGCTTATGGTGACTCACTATATCCTACGATGAAGCTCGTACAATTCACTCTCCTTTTGTTGATCCTACTTAAAACGCCACAGATAAGATCGGATCTTCCAGATCATAGAATGATGCTTTATGATTCTAGCCTTAATGCCACAGAGATTTCATTTACCCATGACTAACGAGATTTTATGTCACGTATCCCAATTAGCCCAGGTACTTTCTTAGAACCTGTGATGCAGTTTCAAGCTGTAGCTCAATACGATCCGGATCAGGGCTCGCATAAACTCATGAAAGGGGTCATACTTTCATTCTACCCCAGATTCATAAGGATGACGAAAATGCATCATAGAATAGAATCAAACATATATTGAAATAGAAACAGTAATATTATTAATCCATAGGAATCAGTAGAGCTCCTAACCTTAACCTAGGAGATTAGTTGCTCATACTTTACAGAAAATAATGTATGATATGTTTTAAGGGGCTGCCCATCCTAAACATGGGTGATCTTTGCCTATATATACTATTCTAATAATTAAAAATTACAAAAGTGAAATAAACTAAGTAGAAAAGTGCAAAAATTCACTTTTGGGCCCACTTGGTGAGTGTTTGGGCTGAGCTGGCATCTAACTTGGATGAGTGGGCGTTGAACGCCCACTAGGGGGTAAGATGCACTGCCTTGAGCTCCCTTGGGGGCGTTGAATGCCAATTTTAGGAGTTCAACGCTGGCCTTAGTCCTCTTGGGGCATTGAACGTCAGAAAGGAGGTAGTTTGGGCGTTCAACACCCA
This sequence comes from Arachis hypogaea, assembly GCF_003086295.3. Classification (NCBI taxonomy): domain Eukaryota; kingdom Viridiplantae; phylum Streptophyta; class Magnoliopsida; order Fabales; family Fabaceae; genus Arachis; species Arachis hypogaea. The sequence goes on along the minus strand of NC_092041.1, from coordinate 92,494,876 downwards.
ATTTGGACAGTCCAATCCAAAGAAAAGTATAGACCATTATATATTTCTGGAAAGCCCTAGAAGTTAGCTTTTCAACGTAGTTGAGAGCGCATTAATTGGACTTTTTTAGCTCCAGAAATACTCGTTTGAATGCATAGAGGTCAGAATCTGATAGCATCTACTATGCTTTCCTTGTCTCTGATCAAACTTTGCCAAAACTTGCCAAATTCACCAAAAAATTACCTAAAACCATAAGAGCACAAAAGCTCAAAGTAGTATCCAAAAAGTAAATTTTCGATTGAAACTTACTAAAACATAATAAAAGTTAACAAAATATACCTAAAATAGTAGGAAATTAGCATAAAAAGTATATAAAATATCCGCTCATCAACTATTCTATACGCCCACAAAGCATCGTCAAGTTTCTGGCCTAATCCTTCCTTGAAGCTCCCACAATTTTCTCGAGAATTTGTTTAAGCTCTCTGTTAAAAACTTTCACTTGGCCACTTGTTTGGGGATGGTATGGAGTAGCCACCCTGTGCTTCACTCCATACTTGAGGAGGAGAGTGTCAAGCTGCTTATTGTAAAAGTGACTTTCTCCATTATTGATCAAGGTTCTAGAAACACCGAACCTATTGAAGATATTTTTCTTAAGGAAGTTGAGAACCAATTTAGAATCATTAGTTGGTAATGCCACTGCCTCTATTAGGATGTAATTGTTGGAGTATGAGGGCAGAAAGGGTCCCATGAAGTTAATCTCCCATATATCAAACAATTTCACTCCTAGGATAAAATTTTATGGCATTTTATTTTTCTTGGGGAGGCTCCCTGTTTGTTGTCAATGGTCATAATTGATAACAAACTCCCTTGCCTCCTTAAAGATGGTGAGCCAATATAAGCTACATTGGAGAACTTTTGTGATAGTTCTATCTCCACCAAAATGGCCACCATATTCGGAACCATGGTAATGCCACAGCACCTCTTGAGTCTTTTCATCCAGGATGCATCTTTGGATTATGCTATCCGAACATCTTTTGAGTAAATAAGGATCATCCCAAAGGAAGTATCTAGAATCATACTGAAACTTCTTTTTTTGGTGCCAATTGATTCTTTTGGAATGATCTTCCTTGCCTTGTAGGTCACCAAGTCCGCAAACCAGGGTGTCTTGTGTATGAAAAGTAATTGCTCATCCTGGATCCTTCGTTCACTGGGATTGATCATATGCATATGGCTCCTCCCACCTTTGATTGTTCCATCCTTGATACACATCCTCATTGAAGCTCTCATTTCCTACAACAGAATTAGAACCAAACTCATAGCCAAAGTGAGAATCATAATGGAAAAGCAAAATAAAACTAACAAAAACTAGAAAATAAAGCAAAAGCAAGATATTCACACTATTCACATATATACAACAACCAATAACATAACACCATTGCAACTCCCCAGCAACGGCGCCATTTTGATGATTGGATTTTTGACGGTTTAGAATTTCACTAATGAAATCTCGTTGTAAAGTATAGTTTCTAAACCAAACAATAATCCTTTCATACAAAAAGTTGTTTGTCACTAGTACAAACCCCTAAAATTTATAAACCGAAGTATTGGACCTCGGGTCGTTCTCCCTATGAATTGTAATGAAGTGTCTTGTTATTGGTTGTGAGTTATATTTGAGGTTTTTAAGATTTTAGACAAGAAATATAAATGGCAAAGAAAATAAACTAACAACTAGCGAAGCTCTTGGCAAGATATGAGAACTAGAAGTCCTATCCTAGTTATCCTCCTCAATTGTGATGACAAATTATCCATTACTCCCACTTAGTTAACCTCTAACCATGGAGGAAAGTCAAGTGGATGAATCAATTTGATTCCTCAAGTCCTAATCAACTCCTAAAGGAAAGACTAGCTTTAGAGGCATTCAAATCAATTAGCAACTTCTAATTATCAATCAACAAAGGAATTAGATAACTCAAGAGTCACTAATCACTCTACCAAAGCCAAGAGGAACAAAACCTACACTAAAATCCAACCAAGCATTTCATCAAACACTTGGAAGGCACAAAAGAAAAGCATAGTAAATTGACAACAAGAATAGAATCTAACAACAATTATTGCAAAGAATTAACAACAACAATCAAGGAAATCACAATTATCATGAATTACCTCAAATTGCATTATTGAAAGAAAATAAAAGAACAACAATCTATCCAAAACAAAATGAAGAATTACAATTATTAAAGCACATAACTAGAAAGAGGAGGAGGAGAAGATTAAGAATTGATAAAGGAAAAATGAATCAAAGCATGAATTAAACCTAGATCTAAGAGAGAGATTAACCTAAACCTAATCCTAATTCTAGAGAGAAGTGAGAGCTTCTCTCTCTAAAACTAACTCTAAACTAATCCTAATTATGCTATATGCTAAATTAGTTAGATTCATTGATGCCTTCCCCTTAATCCTTCATCCTTTTATTCCTTTCTCCTAGCAATTGGCGCCAAAATGGGTTCAGAAAACCTCCCAAATCGCTAGGCACGTGTTGCTTTAATGAGGTCATGTGTGGTCATCGACGCGTGCGCGCACGGTACGCGTGCGCGTCCCTGGTCGATTCTGCAATGTGCGCGCGGGCGCCTTGTGCGCGTGCGCGTACATGGTCGAGATCAATTTCTTTGGCTTTTGTGCTTCTCTCCTCTTGCATGCTTCCTTCCTTGCTCCCTTGATCCATGACTAGCCTATTTCAGCCTGCGATTACTAGCAATCATATCAAGGCATCTTATGGAATCAAAGAGGAACTAGAATTTATCAAAATAAGGCTTAAAAAGCATGTTTTTACGCTTAAGCACAAATACGGGAGAGATTACAAAACCATGCCAATTCATAGGTTAAATGCGACAAAAGGTTATCAAAACACTCTAAATTCAATACAAGATAAACCCTAAAAATGGGGTTTATCATTGATCAATAGGAATTTTTGAGGGCTCAATCTTTGAGAGGTGGTCAGCCACTTGATTTTTAGAACTTATCTTGTCTCTTATTTTGATTTTGAATTCTTGCAAGAGGAACACCCACCTAATGACCCTTAATTTAGCATCTTGTTTGGTAAAAAAAAAACTTAAGAGCAGAGTGATTAGTGTAAACAATTACTTTTGAACCAATTAAATAGGATCTAAACTTGTCAAAAGCAAAGACTACTGCCAAAAGTTCCTTTTCTGTGGTAGTGTGATTCTTTCGTTCATCGTTTGGAATATGGCTAGCATAATAATAATCACTTGCATCACACATGAGTTCAAAAAGTAAGGTCTAGTTAGGTGGTGCGATGATTGGTGCAAAGACAAGTCCCTTAAGAGTTTCAAAGGCATGCATATAAGCTGTATCAAAAACAAAAGGAACATCACTAACTAAGAGATTATTCAGAGGTTTAGCAATCTTTGAAAAGTCCTTTATAAATCTTTTATAAATCCAGCATGACCTAGGAAGCTCCTTATGGCCTTCACACTCACTGGTGGTCATAATTTTTCAATTATCTCCACCTTAGCCTTGTCAACTTCTATGTCTTTGCTTGAAATCCAGTGCGCGAGAACAATACCTTTGGTAACCATAAAATGACATTTTTCTCAGTTTATAACAAGGTTTGTTTCTTGGCACCTTTTCAAGACTAAAGCTAGATGTTGTAAATATGCATCTAAAGAGACACCAAAAACAAAGAAGTCATCCATAAATACCTCAATAAATTTCTCAATTATGTCAAAGAAAATAGAAAGCATACACCTTTGAAAAGTAGCTGGGGCATTACAAAGCCCAAAGGGCATGCGACAGTAAGGGATCTTCAAGATCCATTGCAATCTGATTATCCCGAATAGCCGTCCAAGAAGTAATAGAAAGCATGTCCTGCCAATCTCTCAAGCATTTGATCAATAAAGGGTAAGGAAAAGTGATCTTTCCTAGTAGTAGTGCTGAACTTCCTATAGTCAATGTACATGCGCCACCCAGTGACATTTCTTGTAGGAATGAGCTCATTCTTCTCATTTGTAACCACTGTGATGCCATCTTTATTAAGACAACTTGAATCAGACTCACCCATGGATTATCAAAAATCGGATAAATGATTCCCGCTTCCCACAATTTCATGACTTCTTTTTGAATTACCTCCTTTATTACCGGGTTGAGTCTCCTTTTTGCCTACACTACTGGTTTAGAATTATAGTGGGACTTATCCCCTTAAGATCATAAATGGACTATTCCAAAGCTATTTTGTGAGCTTGGAGTTCTTTGATTAATTCTTCCTCTTCCAACTTTGTCAAAGATGCATTAATGATCACTGGAAGAGTGTCCTTGGTGCTAAGGAATGCATACTTGAGGATTGGAGGCAAGAGTTTTAAGTCAAGCTTTGGTGATATTTTTTCTGCCTCCTTCTCAGGTGAAGAAACTTGCATGCATAGAGTTTTTGGAGGGTGATCAATTTCCTCTTCAATAACGTGCATGCATGCTTGCATGGGTTGCATGCAAAGTGTTAGGTCATCTCTCCCTTCCATGAGTGGGGGCTGGGAGCTCTCTAACGTATTGTCAGGTAGATCCTCTTCAAGAACTTCATGTATCAAAAGTTCAATAAGATCAATTTTCATGCAATCCCATGAATCACACGGATGTTACATTGCTGATGCATGAGCATCTTGAGTACTTTTTTTGGGCATTTCTCATATATAATTAATGATTTTTGCTTGATAATTATATGATTTTCAAATCTATTCTATTAGTACTTTAATTTCTTGGTTTCATGATTTTTGTAGGAAAATGTTAGGAAAAAAAAGAAGCAAAAGCACAAGGAGGAACCAAGAATTGAAGACAAATGCAAAGAGAATTCGTAGATGCTGTCAATCCTGAACTCTTCATACTCCAACGAGCATACCTTGAGCTATAGAGGTCCAAATGATGCGCTTCTAACGATGTTGAAAAGCCAACTTCTAGAGCTTTCCAACGATGGATAATAATCTATATTTTTTTTCTAGCATCATGGTGCTAAAAGCCGTGATATTGGCATTTAGTGCCAAACCGCGTCCAACATCACTATTCCATGCGAGAGTCCGAGCGCCAAACGCCAGAACCCTAACTTTGGCGCCAGAACACAGAAAGCTCACTATCGTCTCTGCCATGGTGGCGCCAAATACTAGAAACCCAAAGTTTGGTGCCAGGGAGCTCGAGCAGCGTGAAAAGGATGCCGCCCAGGTGGCGCCAAACGCCAGAAACTCAAAGTTTGGCGCCAGTAGCGCGAACCAGAGTGGTCCCCACGTGAATCAACACCAAATCTCTTGCGCTAATTTGATTTTTAAATCAATTTTGAATTAAAAAATATATTTTTAGGTTTTAGAATTTAATTTTGTATCAATTAGGATTAGATATAAAAGGGGAAGAGATTTGCCCTAGGCTTACTCTCTATCAACCCCTGGCCATGCTCTTGACTTCTTCTCTCTTCTCCGCAGTTTTACACTTTTTTCTGCTAGGGTTTCTTTGTACCATGAGCAACTAAACCTCCATTGTTAAGGTTAGGAGCTCTGTTATATTAATGGATTAATACTATTGTCATTCCTCTCTTAATCAATGCACTGGTTTATTTTCATGGATTAGTTTCATTCTTCATTCTAGGAATTATAGTATATTGGAAGATAACTCTTTTTCTAATTGAATTCTTGTTGAATCTTCAAAAAGTTAAGTCACTTGAATAATAACTTGAAATCAATTCCTCATAATTCTTTGATTACCTGAACTTAACGTGATACGTGACATATAATCATCTTATCTTTGGGTACCTAGGGTTTGTGTGGCTCATAAACTAGGATTGGACTTAAACTTCTAATCCAAATTAAGTGACCAAGGAATTGGTGGTTGATTTAATTAGAAGAGATTAAATATTTAAGAAATTAGGATTTAATCAATTAAAGTTTGCCATGAATTGAACCTTTGCATGATTAAAGTGAGTGACAAGAACTATTAATTCAGAAATTTAACACCTCCAAATTCTTAACTATTTTTCCCATACCATTTTCACCAACCAATCACTGTTGCTTTCTTGAATTCTCTGAATTACTATTTTATGCCATTAAACTTGAAAACACTCCCTTTTTGCTTGTCTGACTAACTTAATCATTTAATTATATTTGCTTGATCCATTAATCATTATAGGATCGACACTCACTCACCTGAGTTATTACTTGGTACGACCCAATGAACTTGCTGGTAAGTTTGTGGTATTCGAAATCTGCACTAATTGCCCTAAAAACATTGAACACTATTTGCTCATCATCGACCTTTAAGGTGAGCTTTCCTTTTTGCATATCAATAGGTGCTCTCCCAGTGGTAAGGAAAGGCCTCCCTAAAATGATGGAAGCATTTATGTCCTCTCTCATCTCAAGAAGAACAAAGTCAGCAGGAAAGATGAATGTCTCCACTATAACCAAAAAATTCTCAACTATCCCATGTGGAAGTTTAATAGAGCAGTCAACAAGTTGGAATGAGTTTCTAGTAGGTTTAACCTCTTCAATTTTCATCCTTTTTATGAGAGAGAGAGAGAGAGAGAGAGAGAGAGAGAGGCATTAAATTGATGCTAGCTCCCAAGTCATAGAGAACTCTTTCAATAGTGAGCTCACCAATTGTATAAGGTATGAGAAAGCTTCTAGGATCCTGCAATTTCTAGGACAAATCTTTTGGATTATTGCACTATATTCCTTAGTGAGCACCACTATTTCATCTTCCTTCCAACTTCTCTTCTTTTTCATCAACTCTTTCATGAACTTGGCATATAATGACATTTGCTCCAAGGCCTCAGCAAAAGGGATATTGATTTGCAACTTACAAATCACTTCCAAGAACTTAGAGAATTTCTTGTCCTTGCTCTCCATTTGTATCCTTTGGGGGAATGGAATTCTAGGCTTGTATTCTTGCAACTTTTCTTTCTCTGGAGCTTTCACTTTTGGAGTTGGAGCGGGAGGAGGAATGTGTGTTTCTTCTTGGATGGTATCCTCCATGGTTTCTTCAACTTGCTTGTCACTGTCAATAGCTTTTTTACCCACTATCTTTTCACTTCTTAAATTGATAGCCTTGCATTCTTCTCTTGGGTTGGGAATGGTGTCACTGGGAAGAGTATTTGTAGGTTTTTCAAACATTTACTTTGCCAATGGACCCATTTGAACTTTCAAGTTTCGGATGGAGGCTTTGGTTTCATGCATGAAATTTTAAGTGGTTTGGACAAAAGAGGAGGTGTATTGGGAGAGTTTTTCTAAGGCAATTTCCATAGAGGAAGGCTTTTGAATAATTTGTTATGCTTGTGGCTGTGATAGTTTGTATCGGTTATTAAAATTGTTTTAGCGAGGGTTGTTATTGAATTTGTTTTGCCTCTGCCATTGATTATCCCATCCAAAATTGGAGTGATTTTTCTATCCAGGATTGTAAGTCTTAGAGAATGGATCATTCTTAGGTGGCCTAGAGGAGTTCCCTATGTAATTTACTTTCTCCACAGATGACTGGTCAAACCCACACCCTTCACCTGGAGAGACTTCTCTACCTATGTCATAGGAAGTGTCTTGTATATATACTGTTGAGACTTGTATGTTTTCTAGTTGTTGAGTAATTGCATTGATTTGTTGGGACATGGTTTTGTTTTGTGCTAGAAGAGTATCTAGTGCATCCAACTCCATAACTCCTTTGATTATTGGCCACCATCTCTATCAGCTCCAAGGCTTCATCAGTGGTCTTTTTCATGTATAGAGATCCCCGATTGAGTTATCCAACGAGTTCCTTGAAGTAGGGGTAATTCCATCATAGAAAATCTGGAGTTACACCCAGTTAGAGAACATGTCTGGAAGGAACTTTCTCAGTATTTCCTTGTACCTGTCCTAGACTTCATGATAGGCAGAATTACAATGGTTCGAAATTTTAGCAAAATAATTCCTTCGTTGATAGCATAGTCCAAACCAACAAATAATCCTCCCAATCAAAGTTTACAATTTCTTATATAAACAGATAGTAGTTAAACCTCGGGTCGTCTTCCCTAGGAACTAATGCCAAGGAGTGCATACAATTTTAGTTGTGGAAAGTAGGGTGTTTTCAATAAGGAAGCAAACAATTAAGAAATGAAAGAACAAGACAAAATTGTAATTAATAAACTAATAAAGGAATAAAAGCACTATGTATGTAATATAGACAAGTAATGCTATAAAGTGATGGAAAAATGGTTCAAAACATAAATGAAACCTTGACTTGGGATGAGTTATGGATATTCCCTTCCTTGCCATAACCACAACTATGATAATTATGATGAATTAATCTCATAAGTCAACTCTTAACATCAAAGGATAGGTCAAGTGAGCATAATTGTTATTAATCCACAAATCCTAGCCAACTTACCAAATTAATTGGTAAAAAACAAGCGTTAGTGGAAATAATAACAGCTAACAACCCAAGAATTATCACTATAAATGTTGGACATTATGGCTCTAGTAATCCATAAACTCATTTCTCCCAAGCCAAGGGGTGGAAATCTACCCTATAACTAATAAGATTGACATTTCATCGACCACATAGTGGGCATAAACATAAAACATGGAAAAATTGGTAAATTAATGAAAGCGATGAATCATAAATGCTCAAAATCAATAAAAACAACTCAAATAAACATGCACACTACAAAAAATAATATTAAAATGGCATTAATTTTTCGGCGGTTTTATAAAAACGCAATTTTTTCTGCTAATTTCGGCGGTTTTTGCTGGTGCCAGAATATTTGTGGTTTTTCTTTCATCTTTTTAACTTAGATATTTTTTATTTGACTATATAGAGACTTAGAGTGATTAGTGTGGTTTCTCCAATACCTAGAAAAGCTAATGACGAACCTTAATCCCTTGCCGATATCATTCATCTTCTCGCTGCCGCTCATCCCCTCGTCACAACTCATATCCTTGCCGTTGCAAGAAACGTCATTGTTGCCTTCAGCGAGTTTCCAATATATATATATATATATATATATATATATATATATATATATATATTGACAAGAGAGATGAAAATAAAAGAAAGTGTAGAACAAGTGATATAATAAAAGCGAGAATTAAAGAAATACTTACAATAAAATTGCTATAATCCCAAATCAAAACTTGAAGTATAAAATTCTACAAAACCCTAATGAAAACCCTAAGAGATAATTTCCTAATCTACACTACTCCTACTCCTAATGTGTTTTTCTACCCTACTAAAACCTCCTTCCTTCATATGAAATGTTGACCCCTTCATATAGCACTTGATTTTAGCATCCAAGGCATTAGAAATCGGCCAACAAGCCCCAAAACGCGAGTCCACATGACTTTTTAATGGAGGCATGCGCTGGTACCTTGCATACGCACAGGTGTGTGCGTATGAACACTTCACTGAATTTCCACTTGTGTGTACGCACGTAGGGTTGTGCGCACACATGCATAGCTGTGTGCTTCTTCCTTGTTTTTTTCATGTTTTCTCCCTTTTGTACATGCTTCCTTCCACTTTTGCATATCCATTCTTGCCTCTTTGATCTGAAATCACTCAACAAACATGTCATGGCATCAAATGGAATAAAAATGGAATTAAATTCCTTAATTTAAGCACAAAAATGCATGTTTTCACATTTAGGTTCAAATTAGGGATCAAACACAAAAGTATGCTATTTTGGTACTTAAGTAAAATTTTATGTGCTAGAATCCATCTAGATTGAGTCAAAATATATCATCAAATATGGACTCATCACTTCACAAAAATAGACTCTTCGTCTTGCTGTCTAAATGTATGGATGTCCGTTCTCAGGTTTATCAACCTTTGAGGGTGGAAGAATTCGGTTAAGAACTTGCTGACCAAATCATCCCAGGTTGCTATAATTTCTTTGGGTTGTGTTTCAAGCCACTACTTGGTCTAATCTCTTACAGAGAAAGGGAACAATAATAACCGATAAATTTCAGCAGGGACCCCATTAGTCTTGACCGTGTCACAGATTTGGAGGAAGTTAGATATATGTAGGTTAGGATCTTCTTGAGGACTTCCACCAAATTGACAATTTTGTTGGACCAAGATGATGAGTTGGGGTTTCAACTCGAAGTTATTAACAATCACAGTAGGAGTGACAATGCTACTACCACAATGTCAAGGATTTGGAGTAATGAAAGACCCAAGGGTCCTCCTAGCTTGCTAGTTATTAATGACATTGTGGTCAATGACATTATTGTTGTTCTCTGCCATGTCAATTTCAATTTCTTCTTCGATTTCTTCTTCAACTCTCTAGTCTCTAACTTGTTTTCTTTGCCTCTAAAGAGTCCTTTCAATTTCAGGATTAAATTAAAGAGGTTCTTTATCCTTATTATTCTGCATAAACCCACACAAAAAACAAGGAAAATTAGAATTTCCTACGTCAAAGTGAAGAGAATTTCCAGTGAGGTAACTAATAAAAATTTAATAACAAGAAAAGAAAAAGTCTAATCTAGATAATCAATTGATTGGGTTATTGTTAATCTCAGTTAATCCCCAGCAATAGCACCAAAAACCTGATGCAGAATTTTTGTAAAACCACAAACTATCGGCAAGTGCACCGAATCATATCAAGTAATATCACAGTGAGTGAGTTATTGTTCCCACGAGGATTAACGAACTAAGCAACAAGGATCAAGTGATTATTCTAGTCAGATAAAAAAAATCTTGATTTGAGGTAACTCAAGAAGTAAACAACAAGCAATTAAAAACAATAATGAATAGATGGAGAAAGTAATATGAATTAAAATGTTAAGGTTTCAGAGATATTGAAACTTTCAAAAATAATGCTTTTCACTTTCTACCTTGATCATGCAAGAATGTTTCTTATGGTGAATCCCAATTAATCAAATTCTAATTCTTTGGCAATTCAATTTTTCTTTATCTAATTAATCACTAATTCCTTAGTCAATTATTTAAGACAAGAGATTAAGCACATGCACCGGTTCAAAACCACACAAGTCTCAAGCCCTAACCCTAGATGATTTACATCCGTTTATTAAACTACTTTCAAAACTTAGAGAATCATGAGAATAAGTTTTGAGCTTAATTCTAACACAAAACCTTCCCAAGATGATTTTAGAATTTAATTTAGATCCAAACTATTTTCTAATATATTCAAATCTTTGTGATGAAGAATGAAACTTAATTATTATGAACATCAATACATAAATCAAGAGTAGCAAAGCAATAACATCAATCCATAAGAATCAACAGAGCTCCTAACTTTAATAGAGAAGATTAGTTGCTCATGATATAAAAAAAAAAACAAAATTAGGGTTGTAAAAGTGTACGTGAATATCTGGATAGGTTTCAGGGTTTCTAAGAAATCCCTTAAATACCTCTCAAAACTAATTAATCAAAACCTAATTCAAACTTAATTAAAATCAAATCAATTAATATATTTTCCTTAATTAACTCCATAAAGCAAATAGAGCAAGGATCTTTCAATTGAGGTCTAATTTAGCAAATCTTTATTAATTCATGATTTTGGCACTCCCAGAAAATGTTGAGGAAGCCTGTGTTTAACTTGGAATAGCCCATGTTTAACTTAGGTGAAGAAAAGGCTTGGATGTGGGAGAAGCTTGCCTGGAGGTTTAACATTGCATGAAGGAATGTTTAACATAGATTATCCATGTTAAACATGTGCGACATAATGAGGAGAAGGAGCCATTGGGCATAAGCCCAACGTTTAACATGGTTGTCCAATGTTAAATGTGTGCGATACATAGAGAAGAAGATCTTGGTGGCTTTTGACCCAATGTTTAACTTGGACCCCCATGTTTAACTTGTGCAATCTTGATGAGGGGGAAGCCACTGGCCTTTGGCCCAATGTTTAACTTGGCTGATGCAAGTTAAACATGTGCGATGCTGGGTACTGGGAAGCTCCTGGTTTTTGGCCCAACGTTTAACTAGGATGGTGCATGTTAAACGTGGATACATGCATGGGTGAGATTGAGTTTATCCGTGCAATGTGGCTTCTCCAGGTTAAACGTTTTTGAAGAAAAATAACTTTAACTTACTCTTAAAGTTAGGCCCAACATGTAACTTGGCTTCTCCACGTTTAACTTGTATGTTTGTGTTTTTCTCTTCTGTTTCTCCTTTTCTTGTTTTCTATTTTCTCTATTTGTTTTCTCATGACTTTGGTTTGATTTAATCTTTTCTTTGGGTTTTCCTTTGTTTATTAGGCAATTCTTCACTAATCCTCTACAAAACATATAAAACAAAGTACTCAAAGTATCTTGATAAAAATATAAGAGAATTAATGAGGAATCAACATCTTTAGCAACATAATTCACTAGAAAACTATCAAATGATGCTCATGTATCATTCATAGCACTGGTGGATGAACAAAACCAATCACTAGTGAATGTCAAACTAGTTGAAGAAGTTAGATAGACAAGTATAAATCAATATCTTTAGGTATAAAATTATTTTGAGCAATTTAGTATTAAATATGAAAAATATTTTTTATAAATACAGGTTATAGGTACAAGATTGATGTGTATGGAGGAGGACATGTGAGGTAGCATCCTCGAAAGAAGAGAAAGAAAAAAGGGAGTTAGTTGAGTTGACGGAGAAAAATAAAGGAAAACAAAGCGGAGTCAATAGCCATGTCGAAGAAGTTGAAAAAGAAAGAGAAGGAAGAAGAAATGAAAAAGGAAATGGACACCACGAAAGAAAAGATGAAAAATGTTGAAGACAAAAACGAAGCATTATAACTAAAGCTCGAATAGATTATCACAACAAAAGAATGAAAAAATGAAGAATTAGATTTGTTTGAACTGTTTAGATAAGGTTTTGATAGAGCAATGGAGCATATAAAAGTACTATCGCCAGATGTAGAGGTTAATCTAACGGATCTTTCCATGGTAGTGATTGATGGAGAGCTAGTTATTGAGGATATATTGATTGAAGGTAATGGTGAATTAGAGGCTACCTTATTATTTTTTTTATTGTGAAAATCTTATGTTTATTTTGCTGGTTTTTTAGCCCCCCAGACTAAGTGTAATACATCTTCAAGGAAAAAGCATTTCATGTGCTAGGGAAATCATTGCTTTCTAAAGTTTGCAAGGCATATGCTTATAAGGACTTGAATAACTCAAAAAGATCCTTCATATATAGTTGATAACTTGCCATGCCCGTGTGGTTTTCGAACCTCTTTAGATTTTCATAAAACTAAATCCCTTTCAATAAATTTAAGGTATAATTCTTCTGTTGTACTTGCATTCAATTGTATACTGCATGGCTCGATGAGGTAAGAGAGTAATGTGGCAATCATCTTTAATAATTTCCAATTCAACCCTTCTAAATTCAAAGTTTCTTTCATCATTGTTGTTGAGGCACAAAGACCCTTGTGTCACCTCTACTAGTCTTATAGCATCGGCTCCATAGACTAAATGAAAAGGAGTTTCCTTTTTTAATGAATGCTAAGTTGTATTATAGATTTACAAGACTTTAGGTATAAAATTAACTGACAAACTTTTGTTATCATCTGATATAGCCGTTAGAACCTAGTTAAAAAGCCATAAATCGGCTTTATACATTATAGCTCGGCTCTGCATGTTATGACTTATTCAAACGTCATAATTCGGATCCACACACCAAAAATAAGTATCGTAATAATCTGATACGATATTACTATCCTTCAATGAAAATGATTGCTAGAAATGTAACTGCTCTTCTTTACCTCACATATAAAAAGGTAAGATGTTTTATATTCGGCAGAACTAAGACAAACATACACAATACTAACTTAAGTATCAAAGTGCCTTTTGCAAGTACACTCCCCCTTTGTTCTCTCCATAAGGAGATATACTCTCTGGACAGAAAGCTCGGACATTCAAGCCACCAGCTCGGAATTGAGGATAAAAGCTCGGAGCTGACTGGAAGGAAGACGAGTTATATCCGGACAACTCACGCAAGAACAATTAGCGCCCACCGTGAGGACTCGAAATAAAAGACCTTATTTTTCCTACAGGTCCCGAAATTCTCTCCCATAACCATGGCTGACTTACCTCCTCCCACGCCATAAGAGCTTATTCAGATGGTAATGGAGCTACAGCAGGTCAATCAGCGCATGGCAGAGGAGAATCAATAAATGGCAAACTAAATAGCCGAGATGCCAATGCTTGGATTGAACACAATAACAATAATGATAAATGAGTAGAAGATGAAGATTAGAACTCTGATCCAACACATGTCTCAGAACTCAACCGCATGAAGAAGGCCGGCGAGTTAATGAAGACAATGAACACGACAATGTTGTTGGGTCGTTTACTGCCGAAATTATGAACTTCCAAATGCCTAAGAGGTTCACGCTGCCAACAACCTTAACCCCTTACGATGGGTTAGGCAACCCCAGAAAGCATATCAAGAAGTTCTGATCTATCATGATAGTAAATGGTGCTTCTGACCCTTTTTTATGATGATGTTTTCCTACTTTTTTAGACGGTCTTGCACTTGATTGGTTTTGTTCTTTGCCTGCAGATTCAATTTCTTGTTTTTAGAAACTCGCAGTACTTTTTGAAGATCACTTTGCTGCTTCTTCCATTTATCTGCATGATTTGGATTACTTGAATAGAATCAAACAAGGTCAGAACGAAAGCCTGAAGAACTATATCACTCGTTTTACGAAGGTGGCTATCACCATACCAGATCTTCACCCAAAAGTACACCTGCATGCCATTAAGAGCGGACTTCGACTAGGAAAATTTCAAGCAATCACGGTTGCCAAGCCATAAACCCTCGCTGAGTTTTGTGAGAAAGCTAAAGGCTAGATGGAGATTGAAAAGCTCCGCCAAGTTCGAAAGTCAGAAAAAACTCATGCTAAAAAAGACGATGATAAAGCTCGAGACAATAAAAGGGTCTTAAAGTTAACACCCCGTTATGACTTATATACGCATTTCAACACAAAAAAGTACGACATAATCAAAGAGATCTTAAATTCAAAGCTCATCAAACCTCCCTGGAAAGCCGGCAATTATCAGGATCTGAAGAATGTGGATAAGTCAAAATATTGCATCTTTCACCAGAAGCATAGGCATACTATTGACAAGTATGTGATAGCCAAAGACCTGTTGGAGCACTTAACTCGGCAAGGTCACTTAGACAAATACATCAGCAGCCACATACAAAAGCGTGCCACATCTTCTACCAACCACACCTTTGTAGGGTACTACTCCCGAGATAAAGAGAAGATGACTCATAATCATCTTGACCAACCATGGGGAGTTATTAACTGTATTTCTAGAGATTTCGCATGTGGAGGAGCAATTAGCTCGGCACAAAAGCGTACATACTGAGCTATGCTCTCGGTATAAGGCAATTCAAATGAAACTCAAACTACTCCATATTTTCTACAAATGACATTCCAAGAATCTGATTTCAATACAAACACAACAAATCCAGATGACCCGGTTGTGATCTCCATCTAGCTAGGAGATCTTTTGGTTCACAAAGTGTTACTAGACCCGAGAAGCAGTGCAGACGTTCTATTCTATTCAACATTCCAAAAAATAAAACTGAGCAATAACATACTCCAACCTTCCACTGGAGACTTGGTCGGATTCTCAAGTTAACATTCCCCGGTATTGGGATCTGTGTGGTTACAAACCATACTGGGTGAGCATCCTTTATCTAAAATATCGGATGTACAATATTTAGTTGTTGACTGCTTTAGTCCTTATAATTTAATACTCAGTCGACCTTTTTTAAATAAGTTTGGCACTATTGTCTCGACCATTCATCTCTATGTTAAGTTTTATGTGCAGGATGATCTTATCGCACTATTCACAGAGACCATCGTGAAGCTCAGCAGTGTTACAACATCAATCTCAAACTGCCAAACCGAGCTAAAGGAGTCCAAGTGAATAATGTCCATAATCCTGCTGAGCTCCCAACACTTGCAGACCTCGACCCGAGAGCCAAGCTCCTTGAGCGACCAACACCAGTGGAAGAGCTATAAAAAGTATATTTTACTAATAATTCTAACAACTCTTAGCCCGAAGGAAAGAGGCTCAATTCAACAATTCCTACAACAACATGCCGATCTCTTTGCATGGAGCCCTGCTGATGTGCCCAGGATTGATCCCTCAATCATTTCTCACAAGTCGGCACTCAATCCATCTGCTCAACCTGTAGCTCAGAAAAAACGCAACCTTGGCCTTGAGAAAAAGCAAGGATCCTTAGAAGAAACCAAAAAGCTCATCAATACTGGTTTTATACAAGAAATAAGGTTTACAACATGGCTGCCTAACGTCATAATGGTGAAACAACACAACAGTAAATGGCGTATGTGCGTTGATTTCATCGATCTCAACAAATTATGCCCAAAAGATGCTTATCCCTTACCATCTATTGATTCTTTAGTTGATAATGGTTTAGTCTATAAAACATTAAGCTTCATAGACGCATATTCTGGTTACAACCTAATTTTAATGCATCCTTTTGACCAAAATAAAACTACCTTTATTACTGACTATGGTAACTATTGCTATAAAGTTATGCCTTTTGGACTTAAAAATGCATGAGCAACATATCAGCGTCTTATGGACAAGGTATTCACTAATCAAATCGGCAGAAACATGGAGGTCTATGTCAATGATATGGTGTCCAAAATAAAGCTCGGCAAAGTTCACGTAGATGACCTTATGGAGATCTTTACTTAAATTAGACGTGACAATATGCGACTCAACCCTAAAAAATGTGCCTTCAGAGTACAAGTAGGTAAATTTCTAGGTTTTTTGCTTACAAACAAAGGAATAGAAGCCAATTCCGAAAAATGCAGAGCTGTGCTCGACATGACAAGCCCAAAGACAATAAAAGAAGTCCAACGGTTAACAGGGAGACTTGCTGCCCAATCTAAATTTTTGCCATGCTTAGCATCTAAATCCTCTTGTTTTTTCCAAACGTTAAAAAAGAAAAACCATTTTACATGCAATGACGACTGTGAAAAAGCTTTTTCATATCTAAAGAATGTTCTTTCAAAACTCCCCTCCAATTTTACAAAAACCTATTCAGGGGGAAGAGTTTTATCTTTACCTCTCAGTTATTGACTAGGTTGTAAGCTCTGTTATTGTTAGAAAAAGAGGAAGAACACAGCAACCAATTTATTTCATAAGTAAATCATTACATAATGCTGAACTTCCCTATCCAAAAATAGATAAGCTCGTACTTGCTCAAATATTCTTGACCAGATGTCTCCGACCATATTTTCAAAGCCACATCATCAATGTGAGAACTGACCAACCACTTCAGCAAGTCCTCCAGAAATCGGAACTAGCTGACCGACTTATTAAATGGTCAGTTGAACTTTCCGATTTTGACATCAGATACCAAAGCCGAGGACCGATCAAGTCGTAGTACTTAACAAATTTTGTGGCTGAGTCTACAATCCTAACATCAGATGAACATTTGATGCAATGGACGCTTTCTGTGGATGGAGCATCAAATCCTCAAGGATATAGCACTAGAGTCTTCCTCGAAGATAGTAACGGGTTTGTACTTACACATTCTTTACATCTTTCCTTCAAGGCAAGCAACAACCAGACAGAGTATGAAGCTCTGATTGCTGGTCTACAATTAGCAATGAACCTACAAGTCTCAAAACTAAAGGTATATTGTGACTCTCTACTAGTCGTACAACAGGTAAATGACCTATTCCAAGTGAAAGACCCTTTATTGGAAAAATACTTAGCTATTGTTAAGTCTCTAATATCTAATTTTTCAAAATTTAAAATTTATCACATACCTCGAGAAGAAAATCACCTAGCTAATATCTTATCAAAACTTGCAAGCACACAATCACATACTTCTTCACTTCATCAATCTACTTAGCTTAAACCAAATATTGATTTAATTGAGGTCTTCAGTGTCATTCAGGAAGACGACTGGCGGAAGCCTTATATAAAGTACCTCAAGACTGGGAACATTCCTCACAGTGTCAATAATATTGGGAATTCCGACCTTAAGCATCTTTCTTCACCATTTTCAATAACATTCTATATAGACGAGGTTTTTCTCATCCATTATTGAAATGTCTCTCCAGGTCAGAAGCTAACATAGCTATAGCAGAGGCACACAAAGGCATTTGTGGAACTCATGTTGGAGCCTGAAGCCTATCCTCTAACATAATTTGTGAAGAATTCTTCTGGCCCACTTTAAATCAAGATTGCATTGACAAAGTCAAAGCTTTATCTAATTGTCAAAAGCACTCCCTAATCATCCACATACCAGCCAAGGAGTTACATCACTCAGAAGTAAGTTGGCCTTTCAATCAATGGGGGCTTGATATACTCGGTCCATTCCCATTGGCACTGGGATAGGTAAAATTTTTAATCGTTACCATTGATTATTTTTCAAAATGGATTGAGGCTCAACCCTTGGCAAAAATCACCTCTCAACAAATGATATCCTTTATCTAGAAGCATATTATCTGTAGATTTGGTATACCTCGGCACATCATTACTGACAATGGTTGCCAGTTTGCCGATTAAAAACTTACTTTTATTTTGCAGAATTTAGAAATAGCACAACACTTTTCTTCCGTGGAACACCCACAAACAAACGGCTTAGCAGAAGCAGCAAACAAGGTCATCTTACATGTCTTAAGGAAAAAATTCGACGATGTCAAAGGACTCTGGACCGAACTAATACCAGAAATCATATGAGAATATAACAGCACCACACATTCAACAAGAAAAGAAACACCCTTCATATTAATGTATGGATCTGAAGCCTAATAGCAGCAGTTAATCAAGCTTAATTAACCAAAATCAACTAATTAACCAACTAACAGGGGCTATAATCAACTAACAGCAACTAATCTAACTAAGCTAATTAATCAAAATCAACAAATTAACCAAAATTAATCAAACTTAATAAAAATAAAAAGGAAAATGGACAAAAACCTGAAAGCAGAGAACTAGAACAAAATCTGCAATGCAATCAATTGCAAAATCAGATACAACAACCCAAAATTCCTCTAGAAGAAGAACGAGCAAAGGTAATGGTACTAACACTGTGACCTAGTGGCAAGAAGCACGAGCAGAGGCGAATAAAAAGCCCACACCTGTGACGGCAAATTGGCGAGACGGAGACGGTGAAACCAAAGAATGACAACGGCGAACGAGAAAGGAGAAGACCGAAGGAGAAGCGCCGAAGGAGAAGACACCACAGTTGAAGGAGAAGCGCGTTTGTGCGTAGTGTGAACTGTGAACTGGTTCACCGAATTAGGGTTTTTCCAAATTTAGATCCTAATTCGGATTTGAATACAGATCTGGATTTAAGTTGATTAATTGGTTTGGATTAAAAAATCAAACCATAAAATTGATACAATCTGGTTTAGATTTCTTTTTTAAAAAATTGGGTTTTTTAAAATAATTTGGTTTGGATTGAGTTTAAAATCCAAAATTAGGATTTTTTTTGCCCAGCCCTAACTATAATGGACAGATTAAAAATTAATTAAAACTTTTAAATTTGACCACTTTAGTGATTAATAAATCCAACCTTAAATATTCACAATTCATAAAATCTGAAGAAAAATATAATACCAAAGCAAAGTGTGAATGATGTAGCAAGTAGCAACATATACGATTATATACAATAAGACATTAACTTTCTTCATGTAGCAAAAAAATGACATATATACTAGCGAAACATTTTCAGTTTAATTTTAATCTAAAAAATTTGATGACACAAAGCCACGAAAAACAAAATCTCGATGCATAGCATATAATATATGATCAAATTCATATACCACTACGTCATACATATTTCGCAAAAGCAAAATCACTAATTCTTTTAGTAGTGTGTATATATGCAATAACGTATTGACACATACTATCTTGCTTCCACGGTACGGTCATGTTTAGTTAAGTTTGCATTCGAACTATTATTATGATTATATATACAATTATCATTCATGGAAAATCATATTTCTCATAACATAACCTACCCTCTGGTACCACTAGGGGGCAAACGGGCCGAAACTTATCGGGTCGGCCTGCATAACCCGTCAAAAAAAGTGGGTTGGGTTGAAAATTTGAAACCGTCAAACTTAAAAAAGTCTACCTAACTCGTATCAACTAATTCGTGGGGTTTAGTGGACTTCAGCGGGACGAATTTTTCCGTCGGGCCAAATGTTTTCTTGGTCAGTGTCTTTTTTTATAAATTTTTATGATATTATTGATTTACAAGAGGATGAAAAAGATAATTGAAGATGTTTTAAGTTATATTTAGATTATTTTTATGTTTGATGATGAATTATAAGCTTGAAGATGTTTAAGTATATGTTTTAAAAGTGTTTATTTTGTTTCAAAAAATTTAGTTTATAATTATGTTTATCACATATTTATAATTATAAAAACTTTAATATCTATAAATTTAGAAATTATAATTTTTTTGTTTTTAGAAATTATAAATTTATTGAAATAATTGTAAAATTACATATATTGTTTAATATTTAATAATTTATAAAAATAGATTTAGCAGACCTAGCCCGCCAATCCGCCGTTAGACGGGACAGGAGAGGAATCAGAACCACTTGGAGCAGGCTTTTGGTGGGACAGAACGGACTGTCTTTCCCATTTATCACTGCTATAAATTTAATATAATTTTTCGTGTATACTGCTGTTCATGTTCATGTTACAAGAATCTTGACATTCGTGTTTTTCACAAATAGAACTGGAGAGAGTTATTAACCTTAGTTCATGAGTAAGTGTAAAAATGGGCCCAACACTAATATGTGAGAATTCATATCTATTTGTGTCTTTTTTTGTTTTTTTCCAATTTAGTGATGAATAGAGAAAAAAGAACTTCATGACAAAAAGTGAAAAGACTGAATTTTTTTCATTAGAAACTAACTTTTCATCAAGTTGATTACTTGTATAATAATTAACTTATTTCTGTTCCCAAGGGTGCCCTTCGTTGGGAGGATAGTTACTAGTTACTAATCATTACTCATGGTGGCGATTAATGTACACATCTACAATTTCCAAATCTTCGTAATATTCATTTCAGACAAAAAGTGGTTGTACCAACTAACAACTTTTTTTTGCTCCAATAATTGTTAGGAGCAGTTGCATGTGCAGAGTTTATCACGGTTGCCTGATTTTTTGCAATGTGCTATTGTATCACTAGGATTGAGGAATCGGACATTAAACTCTATATATAAACTAGTGCACACCGACAAATCAAATACTCGTACGGTCAATAGATTTAGATGCTCTTGGTTATATGCTTATTTGCAAAAGCAAAACTTGTAAAAATTGCATTAATAAACGTTGGGGGCAGAGCCCGAAGATACAAAAACACCGTGAGAAACATATAATATTGGGGGAAAGGAGGAGAAAGAAAATTAATGGCTCATAGAGCATGCTAAACACCTAAATATTCCACACACAGTTATTGTTGAAAAAAACAACACAGAAAATTTTTCCTTTTCTTGTATATAAACCCGGAATTCCGGTCTTTCATTTATGGAATTCACTTGGCAAGCTCGTTGCGGATAAGTTTGGCAGCAGCAACCATGTTGGTGAGGGCTGGCTTCACCTCAGTGTACTTACGGGTCTTGAGACCACAGTCAGGGTTGACCCACAAGATGTTCTTCTCCAGCACTGCAAGCATCTTGTTGATCCTGTCGGCAATCTCCTCGGTTGGTGGAATCCTTGGGGAATGGATGTCATACACACCTGGGCCAATACCGGCACCATACTTAACTCCTTCACGGAACACTGAAAGAAGCTTCTCATCAGAACGAGAGTTCTCAATGGTGATAACATCAGCATCCATGTCAATGATGGAGTGAATAATATCGTTGAAGTTGGAGTAGCACATGTGGGTGTGGATCTGTTTATACCAAAGTATGTGAATATTCATATCCTTGGAAAAACTGAAAAAGTAACAGTGACTCTGTAAATCAAGTTATTTACCTGGGTGGTATCCTGAACACCGACGTTGGTGATTCTGAAGGCGTGGACGGCCCAGTCCAAGTAATGAGCTTGCTCTGACTTCCTCAATGGGAGACCCTCACGCAAAGCAGCCTCATCAATTTGGATAACATTAATGCCAGCCTTCTCAAGGTCTTCGACTTCATCCTTGATGGCCAAAGCAATCTGGTAGGTGGTCTCCGATCTGCATATAGATAGATTCATTCATTCACATTAGAAACCAAGCTATAACGAAATATCGATCTTGTTTTCTTCTTAAAACAGAGCAACACTACATATAGGGTCTTGACTCTTAGTTTATAGATTTTTACCTTGGCTGGTCGTTTCTGACAAAGGACCAGTTGAGAATGGTGACTGGGCCAGTAAGCATTCCCTTCATTGGGCGTTTGGTCATGCTCTGAGCAGCGGATGACCAGAAGACTGTCATTGGCTTGGGGCGGCTCACATCACCATAAATGATTGGTGGCTTCACACAGCGAGATCCATAGGATTGCACCCACCCGTTAACAGTGAAGGCAAAACCTGACAACTGCTCTCCAAAGTACTCAACCATATCATTCCTCTGCAATGCAAAGCATCCAAAATTAGTTCATAGTGCAATTTTAGCATAGGTAATCAAATGTTTGCTGGCAACAAATCTGGTAAGATGTCAAGAATGACCTATAAAAAAAGAAAGAGATAGAAAAATGTGGGATTACTAGATATGAATACCAATATGATTTACCTCAGGCTCTCCATGGACCAAGACATCAATATCAAGCTCTTCTTGGAGTTCAACAACTTTGCGGATTTCCTCCTTGATTGATGTAACATATTCTTCCTCAGAGATCCTAATGAGAAACAATAGTCAAGTTATATAATGTGGATTACCACAACACAAAGCATATATCAGGAGTATCACTTACTTTCCAGCCTTGAATTCACGACGCACCCTCCTCAACTCGGGGGTCTGAGGGAAGGATCCAATGGTGGTAGTTGGGAGGATTGGAAGGTTAAGCTTCTTTTGTTGAGCATCCAATCTGGCACTGACGTTAGTGGCACGACGATGGTCAGAACCCTTCAATGCAGCAGCCTGAGAGTAAAACAATGAAAGCAATGAGTACAATCATAATGATGTATACAACATATCGAATTAAATCGTAGTGAGCAATGAACATAATCAATAAAAGGCCAAACACTTACAGCCTTCTGAACAGCTTCATTGGTCACTCTTGGGGATGACTTTCTTGAAGCTTGGGCGGCAGCGTTGGCAGAGAAGAAGGCCTGAACATGAGACCACAAAACAGTTAATGCATTTTCTAAATTGTAATTTTTCCTGGAGTACTACTTTCTCCTTTTCCCCATTTACCATTTTGCCTTTTTAATATAATTAATTCACCATTTAATTCTTTTATTTTATTTCATTTTTTTAAATATCTTATATGAAAGTACCCAAAAAATATTAATCCATTAGTAGAATTTTGTCAGAATCCATTAACATACTAAATTTCTTACCGTTAAACATTGGAAAATTTAATCAAACTTTGGAAAATCTTGAATGAGATTGAGATTACCTCGTTCTTGTGACCAGCCAATGCATGAGCTAAAGCATTTACTTCAACAACTTTTTGGGCTGCAAAAGCTAGCCATGACTTGATCTCATCATCCAACTTGGTCTCATTAACAAGATCAACAGCAGTGTGAAGAAGTGAGCAGGAGGTGGATACAACAAGCTTATCTGCATACAGTTAGGAAATTAGAAATAATAAATTGCTATATTAGAAGCAAAAGCCTCCCAAAATTTCATATAGAATGTGCATCAATGACCACCTTTGCCGACAATGCCTTCAAGAGCATGCAGTGTGCTGAGAGAACCAGCAAGATCATTAGCCCAAATGTTCCTTCCATCAACAACTCCAGCAAAGAGGTATTTTCCACTGGGGAATCCACCCTTGATCAAATCAATAGTCTGAGTTCCACGGACCAAATCAAATCCATATGCGGTGACACCATTCAGAGATGTAAGGGTCTTGTATGTCTCAGCAGGGATGTCAGCAAAGTAGGTCTCAATAAGAACATTCAAGCCAGAGAGAACAGGTGCAAGTTCTGCATATGCATCAGTAAATGCTTGCAACTTGTGAGCATCAAGGTCCAACACAAGGGTAGGCTCATCAAATTGGATCCATGTAGCTCCAGCTGCCTTAAGGTCAGCAATGACTTCCCTGATTTTACAAATATGAGCAAAGTTAGAGATATGGCACACATAATCACAAAAGCAAGCAATAGTCAGGGTACAAAAGTTAAAGTTCTTACTTGTAGACAGCGAGGACCTTGGGGAGAAGTGAGAGGAGAGAGAAGGTCTTCTCAACACCCTTGGCAGGCTTGGAGAGCAACAAGTATGAAACTGGGCCAATGAGGACTGGGACAGTTTCAACTCCAAGCTGTGCAAAAGAAAAAAGATACTCAATGACAATGTTTGGCTAAGAATTGTGTCTTGAACATAATGATTCACCCAAGTGGCAGGACAATGTGAGATACAAGAATCAAGAAAAGAACACTCCCTAGCCAGGTACTTGCTTGATAACAATAAATAACATATGGACACAATAATCAAATTGAACCCTGGTGCATGCATAATAATAACATAACAATGCTTCTCAACGACAAATGCAAGCCGCTTTGATAATAATTTAATGGCACAAAAATATAGACACATACCGCCTTGGCCTCCTTGTACTCTTCAACTGCCTTGTGGGAGGCATATGTGAACTTCACTTCGGGGCCCAACTCAGGGACAATGAAGTGGCTGCACCAAAACATGCACAATCGGATAGGTTACCATCACACACACCAAAAAAATAAAAAAAAATAAAAAGAAAAAAAGAATTACATTAACTGTCAAACCAAAGCAGAAACACCGAGTGCATCACTTACTAGTTGGTGTCGAACCACTTGGTCATCTCCATTGCAGGGACGGTGGCGTTACCCCTGGCCATAGAAAAGTAGGTGTCAAACCCGATCTCACCGCCGGTCCAGCCATAACGGGGAGGGACGGCACCAAGGGTGGCAGTGGCATCCAGAACCTGGTCGTAGTAAGAGAAAGTATTGCTGGGGATGTACTTGATCCCGGCATCTGCCATCTGTTTCCAGATGGATGCCCTGAGATCAGCAGCAACCTTCTTCAAATCCTCGGCGCTGCTCTTGCCATCCCAGAAGGACTCAAGAGCGAACTTGAGCTCTCTCTTGGGGCCCATGCGAGGGTATCCAACAATATGCGAAGCCATTGTTCTGTGTTCCAAAAACCACAACAAATAACAAATCAATTCTCAATGCATCTAAAACTAGACTACTAGAGTATGTTTAAAGTAAGTCATAGCATTTTTACCATGATTTAGATATAGATTTAGCTATAGCATTTCATGAATAATATGTTTTAAGTTCTAATACAAATAGATTTAGATTTTAATTGTTTGAATTATTTATCTGTAAACATAATTTATAACGGAACACTATAAAGTACGTCAAATCCACGAAGCTGACTGCTCCTAATAGAACAAATCTTAGTTATTGGTTGTTATTATTGCATGTCATGTTCAAAACGGCTTATAATTAAAATCAACTTCATAAATAAATAAAACGATAAATAACTTGAAAATCAAATCATTCTAGCGAATTAAAGCTCCTAAAAATAACACTGATCATAAGAATATTGGTGAGTTCGATTTACTAAACACCTATGTAGTAAAATTCACGTTTAAATATTATTTCTATAAGCTAAACGAGCAGAGAAGCAACTTCAAGTCAAACTAATTAGAGCAAAACACAGTGAGCAACTTCGGAATCTATACACTAAGAAAGAAGCACGATCTCGTATGAACTAGAAGCAAAATTCACGAAGAAAATACTTCGATCCGTTTCAAACACTTCGAATTCAAGAAATCAAAGTTCCGATTCACTAGATCTAAGCACTAGAGCAAGTAAACAGTGCAGATCTAAAAGCTTAAGCAAACACCGGAATCGGAAGTTATGTTTGACGTAGATCTCTAGTGAGAAGGAAGTGAAAGCGTTGAGAAAGAGAGAGAGTAATAGCGGTTACAGAAAATGAGAGCAGCGGTTGCATAGCAGTTAGAGAAGGAAAGTGTAAGAAAAATGGCAGAAACAGAGTAACGGTAGTGTGAGAGAGTGAGAGAGAGAGAGAGAAAGAATGGGTCTCATACCTTTCGGGTAGCGTTAAGATAAGAGACCAGTTCTCTGTGTAGCTTCAACTCTGAAATGAGAGAGCGTGAATTGAAGCAGAGAACAGAGTGCGAGTTTTGTGAGAGCGGGTTTCGCCTTATTTATAGCCACCACCCAGATCTGAGATTCACTTACCCCGTATTTTCTTTTTCTTTTATAAGAAAATGGAAAATTAGTAATATTTATAATTATTTTTTTAGTTGTTTTTACTTTTTGGTTTATGAAATTAATTAACGCAATGTGAAGGATTTGGAAATGGATTTTCTTGAATAGAAAATTTAAAGATATTTTTTGTGGTTGGAACACTTATGGGGGATAATTTACATGCTGCACTCTGCTGGGATCAAAATTGCAGGTGATAGACACGTGGATCAACTAATACGCGGCATCCATATTTTTTTGTTTCCCAGGTAAAAATTAAGAAAATATTACACCATCCAAAATCAATATCCTACTTAAAAAATTTTTTACCACAAAAATAAATTTATGTTTACTACAAAATATAGGAAAGAATAGTTACTTCTATCGTACTCTTAATACATAAATAATCCAGAAAAAAATAGTACTAGAAAATACTTTTTAAGTTTTTTCAAAATTTAATAAGGATAAAATATTTAAATAAATCAAAGTCATTCAAATATTATATAGATGATCCAAAGTCAAAAATCTTACGTAAATATCTCCATATGTATTATTATATAATTACGATTACAATAGTAAATCGAAATAATAAATCGAAATGAGGTGATTCGATTTACATAGAAATGTTATTTTCACTGTAAATCGAATGGAACATACTCGAATTAGGAAAACTCACAGTAAATCGAATCAAACCTATTCGATTTACATGGTGCAAGAATAAAACGAACTATACAGATTTGATTTACATGGTAAATCGAATCGACCATTGTCGATTTATTATGCATTGACCTATATGTATAAATTGAATTTGACAAATTCGATTTAGTATGAAACCAACGTATATAAATAGAAGGTGAACATGAAATCCTGATGATAGTGTAAGTCACAATAGTTAGTGAGGATAGTTTTTTAGTTTTGGTGCACTATAGAGGATTGATTAAAAAAAACGCATTCCAAAATTAAATTTACTGATAAGTATCCGCTTAGTGTTTTCCTCAAAACTTCAACGAGTTTCATCGAGTTTCGAAATACTATAATCCAAAAACTAGAGATGCAAGGCGTGAAACGGGTGGAGAAGTTATTCTATAAAATTCTGATTTTCCTGTTGTAAGATGATGTGAAGTGTAATTCCTTCGTCATAGGCAGCGACAAAGATTTGCAAGTTCTGTTCTATTGTCGTCAGCAAATTTTCGAGGTGAGGATCCCTGAGCTATTGGCTAAGTTTGTAGATGTGGTCTCTAATTCAGGAAGTTCAAACTAGAATCCTCAGCTTTCATCCACGGTAGCCTGCTTTAGTTCGATGCATGTTAGTGCCTCTTCATTTGTGCCCGTGATTGAGCCTGAGGCAGTTTTGGTTGCCTCCCCATCCTTCG
Organism: Arachis hypogaea; assembly: GCF_003086295.3. Taxonomy (NCBI): domain Eukaryota; kingdom Viridiplantae; phylum Streptophyta; class Magnoliopsida; order Fabales; family Fabaceae; genus Arachis; species Arachis hypogaea. The sequence continues at coordinate 92,467,185 of NC_092041.1, read as the reverse complement.
CTACTAATCTAAACTGTACTCGTGACGGAGAAATAGATAATATTGGACCCTTCGGTGATATTGCGATTGCAATGACTGCTACTCCTGATGTGGTACTGGATTCCCGACAAGGTGGAGCACCAAATAGTATAGAAGATGTACTGCAGGATGATGATCATGATGATGATGTAGAGCCCACCACGATTGTCGATGATAACGATGATGACATAGCGAGGAGTACTCCAACTGGGGATGGTGGAGCGGCTAGTTCAGGAATGCAGTAGTATCATCCACACTTTTCAACTTTGGACTTGGATGCCATGAGACAGCAGGGGGCACCTGGCTTGCCTGTCAGATTTGGGGCCAGAGACACATAAGACATAGGAGGACTAGCTGAGTTCCAAGCCAGTTAGCAATTTTATGATAAAGAGGAGATCGTGCTAAGGACTTGTAGCATCCGACGTGGGGTTGAGTATAAAGTGTTGGAATCCGATTATCGCAAGTACCATGGGAAGTGTAAGAATTCGGCAACGAGTGCACATGATTTATTCGTATCAGTCTCCGCCAGCATAGAGGTATTTGGGATATAAAACGGTACAATGGACCGCATACTTGTCTGGCCACTTCGATATCTAGTGATCACAAGAGGCTTGATTACTATGTGATCTCGGCCTTCATACTGCCTATGATTAGAGTCGTTGCTGCCATGTCGATCAAGGTACTGCTAAATGCGACAAAGGCCCATTTGGTTTTAGACCGACTTACAAGGGGGTTCGGTTGGCTAAGCAGAAGGTCATGGCTCAGATTTACGGAGACTGAGAAGAGTCATATAATGAGTTGTTGCGATGGGTGCTAGGTTTGCAGATGACGATGTTGGGTAGTGTTACAGTATTGAGGACGAGTCCTGTGCGAGTGGCTGGGCAAGTTAATGAATCGCATGCTTATTTCTACCATCTTTTTTCGATATCCCACCGTGTATCGAGGCCTTCTGACATTGCAAGCTGTTAGTTAGTGTTGACGGGACCCAGTTGTATGGCAAACATAATGGTACACTGCTCGTTGCGATTACTCATGATGGCAATTCCAATATCATTCCTGTTGCATTCACACTTGTGGAGGATGAGAATGTAGAATCGTGGTCATTCTTCTTATCCCACCTTCGACAACACGTAATGCCTCAACCGAGTATTCTCGTCATATCGGATAGGAACAACATGATCAGGGCTGTACTAGAGGCTCCTGATGGGGGTTGGCTTCCGCCTAATACATGATAGGCATTTTGTATCTGACACGTGGCGGCGGATTTTGCCCTGAGTTTTAAGGGCAAGGATGCTAGGAGATTTCTAGTGAATGCTGCTTATGCAAAGACTGAGGTCGAGTTTGACTACTGGTTTGACATCCTTCGCTCTGAAGACCCTGCAATATGTGACTAGGATAATCAGATTGACTATGCACAGTGGACTCAGCATCGAGATGAAGGTTGGAGGTTCGGGCATATGACTACGAACATCTCCGAGTGTGTAAACTCGATACTGAAGGGTGTAAGGAACCTTCTAGTTTGTTCGTTGGTGAAGTCCACCTATGGAAGATTAGCAAAGCTATTTGTTCACAAAGAAAGAGATGCAAAGGCACAACTAGGAATCGAACATCAGTTTGTCAGCATCTGATGAAGACAATTGAGGGCTAATCTGAAGGCCTCAAGGTGCTTCACGGTGACTGTGTATGATAGGAATAATTATGAGTTCACTGTGGCTAAGACCACGCCAATAGGGAGATTCCTCACTTATCTTTTACAGAGTGTCCCTTAGGGAACACACCTGTGACTGCGGATATTTCCAAAAAAATGCCAGAAGATCCATGACTAGAGAAGTTACAGTGGACCTGCCAACTTAACCATGTGCTTGTTGGTCACAAGGCATAGGCAATTGTAGAACCACAACAAAGCGACAGATCCCTAGCCATATATACCCTTGTCCTCTAACCTCACTATGTACGGCAGCCATCTGATATGCATGCGGGTACCAGATTTGTCATCGAAGATCTGCATCAATAATAGCATCATGATGTATGCTCTCGCGTATCTCTTGACTGTCTCTTTGTTTGTGCCCACGGGAAGGTTACTGAATGTCTCCTGCATCCAAGTGCACTTCACAGTGAACTTGTCGATGCATTCCAGTGGCGGCAACACACCCAACAACTCCTCGAACCAAACCGATGCCGAATGGCCGCCATCGATGTACCGCTCAAAGTCTGTCAGATATCCGCTGATGTACTATCTGTTGATCAGGAGCCCTAACTGGTAGGCTACATCCTGTAGTGTAATCGTGTACTTAAAGAATGGCAGGTAAAATGTATGGATCTCCATACGTTATCTCTCCACAAATGCACTCACTAATGACTCATCCAACCTAAACCAGTGGTTATTGAGTCTCGCAAGATGGGCCAGGCCAGGCCAGCCATCTGCATGTACGACATAATCCTATTGTCTAATGGCATACCATGTTTCCTTCTCATGCTCGTGATACAGCAGTAGAACTGCGTGACATTGAAAAATTCTCTTAAAATCACAATACTTTAGAAAACAACAATCATCTAAAATGGATAATTTTAATCGAAAAATACTTTAACCAGAATTAAATTAAATTCCAACAGAACATTGTTAATATACTATTTACAGTACACAGCTAAACATTTTAATATATAACTAACATTGTGGTGTCTTGTTAATCTAACATTTGATAATTCAATTTTTTAAATAAATTAAATAATTCTAAAATTTTACTAATCTTCTGCTGCCTACATAATCCAAAGCTTGAAATCAGATTAACTTAAGTTAAATTAAATTAAACCCCACAAAATTTCTAACATTATTAAACTTGTAACAATAAAAAACTACAAACTCTAACCAAACCTGTTAAATCTACTCGTCATCATACTTAGTTATTCCTTATCCAACATGCATTTGTGATTTCAATTTTCTAACACACTACTATTCGAGGTTTAAAGATTTTAATAATTATAATATTCAAGTTCTAGACGGTTTAATATTACTACTAATCTTCTAATACACAACTACCCCTAAATGAATAATACTTTAACTGCTACTTGAAGTTTAAATATTCTAATAATTCTAATAATCAAGTTCTAATCAATTTAATATCACTAACAATTATTAATTTCTTAAAGAAAATAAAAAAAATTTAAATTTCATTTACTAACCTCTTCATGTACGCTACAAAGCAATATGAGCAACGCCATCCAACCGATAGATTTAATTTGGATCGTCTTCTATATTCACAGTATCAATCTTATAGTATAACTTGCCTTACTTTTTCTGGATTTTTGACTTTGGTGGGATATGGTGTGGTGAAAAATAATTTGAATCAAGTGAATTCAAATGCTATGTATAAGAGTTTGTGTGTAAATAACACATATATATACATATATATATATATATATATATATATATCGAATTAAGTTTCATAGAATTACATGAGAAACACGTAAATATAAATCGAATTATTATGTGTCGATTTATTCTGAGTGATTCGAATTCACCCGATTTGATTTATTATGTACGAAAACTATGGGCTAAATCGATATAACTTGTATCAATTTACTATAGGTAATCTAAAACAATGTGCTTCTTTAGTAAATCGAAATTACTTACATCGATTTTTCCTAAACCCTACTAAATCGATATAGGGTAATTTGATTTACTATTACAATTCATAATTCGACAATAACAAATTCGATTTATATAATAACATAAATAGAGACATTCACGTAACGTTTTCTACTTTAAATATATATATATTTGCATGGCTTTGATTTATTTGAATGTTTTATGCTTAATATTATTTGAATTACTTTCTTAATTATTTGAATATTTAAAGCAGAACATTTAATTTTAAACGGAGATAACGTTTACTTTTTATAATATAAATATAATTAATTAATTAATTAATTATAGAATACTTAATGGATTAATTTATTATTTGTCTTAAATTGTATATAAAGATTCAATGATTTAATTGGAATAGAAAAAAATAAACATATTAATTTTAAATTATTCATATCAATTTTGAATATTTATTTTTTGCTTAATTATTTATTCTCTTAGTAAAAAATAACTTAATTTTTATATCATATTTAAATTTAAAAGATATACTTATTTTATATCCATCACATCCCAAATAAAAAAATAGTATCATAGTGAGAAGAGGAGAAATCATGTCGAAACAAAAAGAAAAAAAACATCGTTGTGAAAAGAAGAAAAACAATGTCCAAGCAAGAAGAAGAGAAGTAACACCACAGTTAGGGAGAAAGTAAATTTGAAGAGCATGGAGGAAAGAAAAAAAATTAGCATTTACAAAGACAAAAAACACACAAAAAGAGAAAAAATAGTTAACGAAAGAGGCCAGTAAGACTCTGAGACAATACTAATAAGAGATTAGAAAATTTTCACTCTATATATATATATATATATATATATATATATATATATATATATTTAATTATATATTTGGGACGAGTCGAGTACAAGACAGCCATTACTCATATCACCCAATATTAGAAAGAAAAGCAAACGAATTTAATAAAAACTCATCATCAATCGTCACTACCAGAAATGTGGTGATTAGTCACGAAAAAAACCGTGGCTAAAACCAAGAAAATACGTGGCTATTAAACGTTAACAACGAATCCATATCTGTGGTTAACAAGGGCGACACCTTTTCAATTACTCACGGTTTTTAGACTGTTAGCCACACTTTTATGACCCGTGGAGACATTTGAATAGTCATGATTTTTATATTATTGTCCACACTCTAAATTGTGGTTAAATGACAATAATATAACCAACAAGTATAATTTTGTCACAATTTTTTTCGTAGCTAATATTGGCAGGCTGTGCTTTTTTGCCACATTTTTCTATGACAAAAAAATATGTACAAAAAATATTTAGCAGGCCAGATTTTTTTCTACGCTTTTTTCCATGACTAATATTAATGAGCTATTACCAACACATAAATTCGTAACTAAATTTTTTTAACTAAAAAAAACTCTCAACCATAATTACCTATTGAAATTTTTTTTAAATTGTTATGGAATATCTTTATTACTATATATATACTAACATGTTAAAAATATTTTATAATAATAAAAATCATTAAAGCAACGATAATAACCATTAAAATAAAAAAATAGCAAACTAAGTAATAACGGTAAAGTATATTCATTGTTTATATATATAGTAAAAAAATAACAAAAATCAAGTTCTATAATTCTGTACAATAAAAAATAAAAGTATCTTTAATAACAGTGTAAACTAGATATAAATTAAGAGTAAAATAAACATGACATGAGGTGTATCAATCTGACTGAATGTGTGGCACAGAATAAAAAAAGGTAGGTATTTCATCACCGTACTTCTATTGTAGAAATCTGTGGAGAGTAGCTGGTGGATGAAATTGTGATAAAAGAGTTCTAGGCACTGTTAGAGAAGCTCACAACTCCGTTCAACTTAACCAGCAAGTGTACTGGGTCATCCAAGTAATACCTTACGTGAGTAAGGGTCGATCCCACAGAGATTGTTGGTATGAAGCAAACTATGGTCACCTTGTAAATCTCAGTTAGGCAGATTAAATGGTTATAGGTTTCGAAAATTAATAATAAATGGAAAATAAAAAGGGGTAGAAATACTTATGTAAATCAATAGTGGAAATTTCAGTAGGCGCATGGAGATGTTGTGCTCCTCTTGAATCTCTACTTTCTTATTACATTCATCCAATTCTTCTTACTCCTTTCCATGGCAAGCTGTATGTAGGGCATCACCATCATCAATGGCTACTTTTAATCCTCTCGAGAAAATGGTCCTATGCGCTGTCACTGCACGGCTAATCGTCTGGAGGCATCACCCTTGACAATGGCTACATCCCATCCTCTCAGTGAAAATGGTCCAGATGCTCTATCACAGCACGGCTAATCATCTGTCGGTTCTCAATCAGGTTGGAATAGAATCCCATGATTCTTTTGCGTTTGTCATCACGCCCAGCCTTCAGGAGTTTGAAGCTCGTCACAGTCATTCAATACCGGAATCCTACTCGGAATACCACAGACAAGGTTAGACTTTCCGGATTCCCGGGATCCTACTCGGAATACCACAGACAAGGTTAGACTTTCCGGATTCCCATGAATACCGCCATCTATCTAGCTTGTACCACGAAGATTCTATTGGAGAATCTAAGAGATATGCGCCCGGCCTAAAGTAGAACGGAAGTGGTTGTCAGTCACGCGCGTTCATAGGTGAGAATGATGATGAGTGTCACGGATCATCACATTCATCAAAGTGTTGTGCAACGTATATCTTGGAATAAGAATCAAAGAAAATTGAATAGAAAGTAATAGTAATTGTATTGAAACTTGAGGTACAGCAGAGCTCCACACCCTTAATCTATGGTGTGTAGAAACTCCACCGTTGAAAATACATAAGTGAAAGGTTCAGGCATGGCCGAATGGCCAGCCCCCTGAATGATCAAAAGACCGAATGATCAAAGACTAAACAGTCAAAAGATTAAACTGTCAAAAGATTAAACTGTCAAAAGATGTCTAATACAGTAGTTAAATGTCCTATATATACTAGACTAGCTACTAGGGTTTACATGAGTAAGTAATTGATGCATAAATCCACTTCCGGGGCCCACTTGGTGTATGCTTGGGCTGAGCTTGATCTGTCCACGAGCTGAGGCTTCTCTTGGAGTTGAACTCCAAGTTATAACGTGTTTTGGGTGTTCAACTCCGGATCATGACGTGTTTCTGACGTTTAACTCCAGACAGCAGCATGTACTTGGCGTTCAACGCCAAGTTACATCGTCAATTTCCGAATAAAGTATGGACTATTATATATTGCTGGAAAGCTTTGGATGTCTACTTTTCAACGCCGTTGAGAGCGCGCTATTTAGAGTTCTGTAGCTCCAGAAAATCCATTTCGAGTGCAGGGAGGTCAGATTCCAACAGCATCAGCAGTCCTTTTGTCAGCCTTTTTCAGAGTTTTGCTCAAGTCTCTCAATTTCAGCCAGAAATTACCTGAAATCACAGAAAAATACACAAACTCATAGTAAAGTCCAGAAATGTGAATTTAACATAAAAACTAATGAAAACATCCCTAAAAGTAGCTTGAACTTACTAAAAACTACCTAAAAACAATGCCAAAAAGCGTATAAATTATCCGCTCATCACAACACCAAACTTAAATTGTTGCTTGTCCCCAAGCAACTGAAAATCAAATAGGATAAAAAGAAGAGAATATACTATAAATTCCAGAATATCAATGAATATTAATTATAATTAGATGAGCGGGACTTGTACCTTTTTGCTTCTGAACAGTTTTGGCATCTCACTTTTTCCTTTGAAGTTCAGAGTGATTGGCGTCTCTAGGAATTCAGAGTTCAGATAGTGTTATTGACTTTCCTAGTTAAGCATGTTGATTCTTGAACACAGCTACTTATGAGTCTTGGCCGTGGCCCTAAGCACTTTGTTTTCCAGTATTACCACCGGATACATAAATGCCACAGACACATAACTGGGTGAACCTTTTCAGATTATAACTCAGCTTTGCTAGAGTCCCCAGTTAGTGGTGTCCAGAGCTCTTAAGCACACTCTTTTGCTTTGGATCCTTTTTACCCTTTCCTTTTGGTTTGAAGGGCTATTGGCTTTTTCTGCTTGCTTTTTCTTTTTCTTTCTATTTTTTTTCGCCATATTATTTTTTTCGCAAGCTTCTTCTTTTTCACTGCTTTTTCTTGCTTCAAGAATCAATTTCATGATTTTTCAGATCATCAATAGCATTTCTCTTTGTTCATCATTCTTTCAAGAGCCAACAATTTTAACATTCATAAACAACAAGATCAAAAATATGCACTGTTCAATCATTCATTCAGAAAACAAAAAGTATTGTCACCACATCAATAAAATTAAATTAAATTCAAGGATAATTTTCGAAATTTATGTACTTCTTGTTCTTTTGAATTAAAACATATTTCATTTAAGAGAGGTGAAGGATTAATGGATTTTATTCATAGCTTTAAGGCATAGTTACTACATACTAATGATCATGAAGTAGAGACACAAAACATAAATAGACATATTACATAAAAATCGAAAAGCAGAAAGAAATAAGAACAAGGAATGAATCCACCTTTAGTGGCATCTTCTTCTTGAAGGACCAACAATGTCCTTAAGCTCTTCTATGTCCCTTCCTCATTTCTCTTTGATCTTCTCTTATTTCATGGAGAATGATGGAGTGCTCATGATGTTCCACCCTTAATTGTTCAACATTGTGGCTCAAATCTTCTAAGGAAGTGTTGAGTTGTTCCCAATAGTTGTTGGGAGGAAAGTGCATCCCTTGAGGCATCTCAGGGATTTCTTGATGATGAGCTTCCTCATGCATCTCTTGAGAGCCGTGAAGGGTCTCTCTTGCTTGCTCCATCCTCTTCTTGGTGATGGGCTTATCCTCTTCAATGGAGATGTCTCCTTCTATGATAACTCCAGCTGAGTAACATAGATGGCAAATAAGGTGAGGAAAAGCTAGCCTTGCCATGGTGGAGGGCTTGTCAGCTATTTTGTAGATTTCATTGGAGATGACCTCATGAACTTCTACTTCCTCTCCAATCATGATGCTATGAATCATGATGGCCCGATCCACAGTAACTTCAGATCGGTTGCTAGTGGGAATGATGGAGCGTTGAATGAACTCCAACCATCCTCTAGCCATAGACTTGAGGTCCAGTCTTCTTAGTTGAACTGGCTTGCCTTTGGAGTCTCTCTTCCATTGAGCTCCTTCCACACATATGTCCGTAAGGACTTGGTCCAACCTTTGATTAAAGTTGACCCTTCTAGTGTAGGGGCGTTCATCTCCTTGCATCATGGGCAAGTGGAATGCCAACCTCACATTTTCCGGACTAAAATCTAAGTATTTCCCCCGAACCATTGTGAGATAATTCTTTGGACTCGGGTTCATACTTTGATCATGGTTCCTAGTGATCCATGCATTGGCATAGAACTCTTGAACCATTAAGATTCTGACTTGTTGCATGGGGTTGGTTAGGGCTTCCCAACCTCTTCTTCGGATTTCATGTCGGATCTTCGGATACTCATTTTTCTTGAGCTTGAAAGGGACCTCAGGGATCACCTTTTTCTTTGCCACAACATCATAGAAGTGGTCTTGATGGCTTTTGGAGATGAATCTTTCCATCTCCCATGACTCGGAGGTGGAAGCTTTTGTCTTCCCTTTTCCTTTTCTAGAGGATTCTCCGACCTTAGGTGCCATTGATGGTAATGGAAAAACAAAAAGCTTATGCTTTTACCACACCAAACTTAAAATATTGCTCGCCCTCGAGCAAGAGAAGAAAGAAGAGAAGAAGAATAAGAAGAAAATATGGTGGAGAGGGAGAGATGGTGTTTCGGCCAAGGTATGGAAGAGGGGGTTGTGTTGTGTGAAAATGAAGTAGAATGGAAGGGTATATATAGGGAAAGGGGAGAGGGTAGGTTCGGCCATTTAGGGTGGGATTGGGTGGGAAAGAAAATTTGAATTTGGAAGGTAGGTGGGGTTTATGGGGAAGAGTGGATGAATGTAAATGGTGAAGAGGGTAATTGGAAAGAGAGATTGAGGTGATTGGTGAGGGGTTTTAGGAAATGTGACATGGGGAAGAGTAAAATAGGATTAGGAGGTAAGGTGGGAATATAGTAGGTGGGGATCCTGTGGGGTCCACAGATTCTGAGGTGTCAAGGAATTCCATCCCTGCACCAAATAGGCATGTAAAATGCCTTTGCATACCATTCTGGCGTTTAAACGCCCATTGGTGCACGTTCTGGGCGTTCAACGCCCATGTAAAGCATGTTTCTGGCGTTGAACACCACTTTCATGCTTGTTACTGGCGTTCAGCGCCAGCTTTTCTTCTAGGCACATTCCTGGCGTTCAAACGCCAGAATGTTGCTTGTTTCTGGCGTTCAGCGCCAGATTCATGCTCTGTTCTGGCGTTGAACGCCAGCCAGATGCTTCTTACTGGCGTTGAACGCCAGTCTGTGCTTTCTCCAGGGTGTGATTTTTCTTCTGCTATTTTTGATTCTGTTTTTAATTTTTATATTTTTTTCGTGACTCCACATGATCATGTACCTAACAAAACACAAAATAACAATAAAATAGAATAAAATAAAAATTAGATAAATAAAATTGGGTTGCCTCCCAACAAGCGCTTCTTTAATGTCAATAGCTTGACAGTGGGCTCTCATGGAGCCACAAAGGTGATCAGGTCAATGTTGTATAGTCCCAACACCAAACTTAGAGTTTGGATATGGGGTCTTAACACCAAACTTAGAGTTTGGTTGTGGCCTCCCAACACCAAACTTAGAATTTGACTGTGGGGGCTCTCTTTGACTCTGAACTGAGAGAAGATCTTCATGCTTACTCTCTTTTGTCACAGAGGGATGGCCATGTGCCTTAAACACAAGGTAGTCCCCATTTAATTGAAGGACTAATTCACCTCTGTTGACATCTATCACAGCTCCTGCTGTGGCTAGAAAAGGTCTTCCAAGGATGATGCAATCATCCTCTTCCTTCCTAGTGTCTAAGATTATGAAATCAGCAGGGATGTAAAGGCCTTCAACCTTTACTAGCACGTCCTCTACTATTCCATAAGCTTGTCTCAATGACTTGTCTGCCAATTGTAATGAGAACAAAGCAGGTTGTACCTCAATGATCCCCAGCTTCTCCATTACAGAGAGTGGCATAAGATTTACCCCTGACCCCAGATCACATAGAGCTTTTTCAAAGCTCATAGTGCCTATGGTACAAGGTATTAAGAACTTGTCAGGATCTTGTCTCTTTTGAGGTAGAATTTGCTGAATCCAGGTATCTAGTTCATTAATGAGCAAGGGAGGTTCACTTTTCCCAGTCTCATTACCAAACAACTTGGCATTCAGCTTCATGATAGCTCCTAAATATTGAGCAACTTGCTCTCCAGTCACATCTTCATCCTCTTCTGAGGAAGAATAGTCTTCAGAGCTCATGAATGGCAGAAGGAGATTTAATGGAATCTCTATGGTCTCTATATGAGCCTCAGATTCCTTTGGATCCTTAATAGGAAACTCTTTCTTGCTTGAGGGACGTCCCAGGAGGTCTTCCTCACTAGGATTTTCGCCCTCCTCCTCCCTTGTGCATTCGACCATATTGATTATATCAATGGCCTTGCACTCTCCTTTTGGATTTTCTTCTGTATTGCTTGGGAGAATACTGGGAGAAGTTTCAATGACTTTCTTACTCAGCTGGCCCACTTGTGCCTCCAGATTCCTGATGGAGGATCTTGTTTCACTCATGAAACTGAAAGTGGCCTTTGACAGATCAGAGACTAGATTGGCTAAATTAGAAGTGTTTTGTTCAGAATTCTCTGTCTGTTGCTGAGAAGATGATGGAAAAGGCTTGCTATTGCTCAGCCTATTGCGTCCACCATTGTTAAAGCCTTGTTGAGGCTTTTGTTGATCTTTCCATGAGAAATTTGGATGATTTCTCCATGATGAGTTATAGGTGTTTCCATAAGGTTCACCCATGTAATTAACATCTGCCATTGCAGGGTTCTCAGGATCATAAGCTTCTTCAGAAGCTGCCTCTTTAGTACTGTTGGATGCATTTTGCCATCCATTCAGACTTTGAGAGATCATGTTGACCTGTTGAGTCAACACTTTGTTCTGAGCCAATATGGCATTCAGAGCATCAATTTCAAGAACTCCTTTCTTCTGAGGTATCCCATTATTCACTGAATTCCTCTCAGAAGTGTACATGAATTGGTTGTTTGCAACCATATCAATGAGTTCTTGAGCCTCTTCAGGCATTTTCTTTAGGTGAATAGATCCACCTGCAGAATGGTCCAATGACATTTTCGAAAATTCAGATAGACCATAATAGAATATATCTAATATGGTCCATTCTGAAAACATGTCAGATGGACATCTTTTGGTCAGCTGCTTGTATCTTTCCCAAGCTTCATAGAGGGATTCACCATCTTTTTATTTGAAGGTTTGAACATCCACTCTTAGCTTGCTCAGCTTTTGAGGAGGAAAGAATTTATCCAAGAAGGCTGTGACCAGCTTATCCCAGGAGTCCAGGCTATCCTTAGGTTGTGAATCCAACCATATTCTAGCTCTGTCTCTTACAGTAAAAGGGAAAAGCATGAGTCTGTAGACTTCAGGATCAACTCCATTTGTCTTTACAGTCTCACAGATCTGCAAGAATTTAGTTAAAAACTTGATAAGGATCTTCAGATGGAAGTCCATAAAACTTGCAATTTTGTTGCATTAAGGCAACTAGCTGAGGTTTCAGCTCAAAGTTATTGGCTCCAATGGCAGGAATGGAGATGCTTCTTCCATCAAACTTGGACGTTGGCTTTGTGAAGTCACCAAGCATTCTCCTTGCATTATTATTATTTTCGGCTGCCATCTCTTCTCTTGTTCAAAAATTTCTGAAAGGTTGTTTCTGGATTGTTGTAATTTAGTTTCTCTTAGCTTCCTTTTCAGAGTCCTTTCAGGTTCAGGATCAATTTCAACAAGAGTGCCTTTTTCCCTGTTCCTGCTCATATGAAAGAGAAGAAAACAAGAAAAGAAGAGGAATCCTCTATGTCACAGTATAGAGATTCCTTTATGTTAGTAGAAAAAGAAAGAGTGAAGAATCCAAACACAAGGGATAGATTATGTTCGGATTTTTAGATGAAGAGAGGTGAAGAGAAGTGTTAGTAAATAATTAAATAGAATAAGAGAGAAGAGATAAAAAATTTCGAAAATAATTTTTAAAAAAAGTGTTAGTAATTTTCGAAAATTAGAGATAAGATAAGATTAAAATTAAAATTTAAAACAAAAGAATTTTTGAAAAAGAGATGAGATATTTTCGATTAGAGAGGGAAAAGTAGTTAGGTGGTTTTAAAAAAGATAAGAAACAAACACAAAGTCAAAAAGTTAGTTGAAAAAGATATTAAAATCAAATTTGAAAAGATTTAGAAGATAGGAAGTTAGATGAGATATTTTGAAATCAAATTTCTGAAAAAGATAAAATTTTTGAAAAAAGATAAGATAAAAGGTAAAAAGATTTAATTCAAAAATTTAAAATTACTTACTTCACTAACAAGAAACTACAAGATAAGATTCTAGAACTTAAAGATTGAACATTTCTTAACAAGAAAATAACAAACTTCAAATTTTTGAACCAATCACATTAATTGTTAGTGAGTTTTTTTTGAAAATTTGATATAAAGATAAGAAAAAGATTTTGAAAATATTTTGAAAAAGATTTTTGAAATTTTCGAAAAATAGAAAAAAATGAAAAAGATATAATTTTTGAAAAAGATTTTGAAAAGATAAGATTTTTAAAATTGAAAATTTTGACTTGACTTGTAAGAAACAACTAATTTTGAAAATTTTTGACTAAGTCAACTCAAATTTTCGAAAATTATGAGAAAAATAAGGAAAAGATATTTTTTTGATTTTTGAATTTTTAATTATGAGAGAGACAAACACAAAAATGACCCAAAACTTAAAAATTTTGGATCAAAACACATGATGCATGCAAGAACACTATGAATGTCAAGATGAACACCAAGAATACTTTGAAGATCATGATGAACATCAAGAACATATTTTTGAAAAAAATTTTATGCAAGAAAACATGCAAGACACCAAACTTAGAAATCTTTAATGCATTGACTCTAACAAACGAAAAAATGCATATGAAAAACAACAAACAACACAAAACAAGAAATCATCAAGATCAAACAAGAAGACTTATCAAGAACAACTTGAAGATCATGAAGAACACAATGAATATATGGATTTTTCGAAAAATGCAAGAAAATTTTTTTAAAGCATGCAATTGACACCAAACTTAAAAATTGACTCAAGACTCAAACAAGAAACACAAAATATTTTTGATTTTTATGATTTTCTAATTTTTTTGGATTTTTATTAATTTTTTTGAAAATAAAGTTTGGAAAAACGAAAAAGAAAAGAAAAATTTTGAAAAAGATTTTTGAAAAAATTTTTGAAAAGAAAATTACCTAATCTGAGCAACAAGATGAACCATCAGTTGTCCATACTCGAACAATCCCCGGCAACGGCGCCAAAAACTTGGTGGACGAAATTGTGATAAAAGAGTTCTAGGCACTGTTAGAGCAGTTCACAACTCCGTTCAACTTAACCAGCAAGTGTACTGCAGTACTGGGTCATCCAAGTAATACCTTACGTGAGTAAGGGTCGATCCCACAGAGATTGTTGGTATGAAGCAAGCTATGGTCACCTTGTAAATCTCAGTTAGGCAGATTAAATGGTTATAGGTTTCGAAAATTAATAATAAATGAAAAATAAAAAGGGGTAGAAATACTTATGTAAATCAATAGTGGAAATTTCAGATAGGCGCATGGAGATGCTGTGCTCCTCTTGAATCTCTACTTTCTTATTACATTCATCCAATCCTTCTTACTCCTTTCCATGGCAAGCTGTATGTAGGGCATCACCATCATCAATGGCTACTTTTAATCCTCTCGAGAAAATGGTCCTATGCGCTGTCACTGCACGGCTAATCGTCTGGAGGCATCACCCTTGACAATGGCTACATCCCATCCTCTCAGTGAAAATGGTCCAGATGCTCTGTCACAGCATGACTAATCATCTGTCGGTTCTCAATCAGGTTGGAATAGAATCCCATGATTCTTTTGCGTTTGTCATCACGCCCAGCCTTCAGGAGTTTGAAGCTCGTCACAGTCATTCAATACCGGAATCCTACTCGGAATACCACAGACAAGGTTAGACTTTCCGGATTCCCAGGATCCTACTCGGAATACCACAGACAAGGTTAGACTTTCCGGATCCCCATGAATGCCGCCATCTATCTAGCTTATACCACGAAGATTCTGTTGGAGAATCTAAGAGATATGCGCCCGGCCTAAAGTAGAACGGAAGTGGTTGTCAGTCACGCGTGTTCATAGGTGAGAATGATGATGAGTGTCACGGATCATCACATTCATCAAAGTGTTGTGCAACGTATATCTTGGAATAAGAATAAAAGAGAATTGAATAGAAAGTAATAGTAATTGTATTGAAACTTGAGGTATAGCAGAGTTCCACACCCTTAATCTATGGTGTGTAGAAACTCCACCGTTGAAAATACATAAGTGAAAGGTTCAGGCATGGCCGAATGACCAGCCCCCTGAATGATCAAAAGACCGAATGATCAAAGACTAAACAGTCAAAAGATTAAACTGTCAAAAGATGTCTAATACAATAGTTAAATGTCCTATATATACTAGACTAGCTACTAGGGTTTACATGAGTAAGTAATTGATACATAAATCCACTTCCGGGGCCCACTTGGTGTATGCTTGGGCTGAGCTTGATCTATCAACGAGCTGAGGCTTCTCTTGGAGTTGAACTCCAAGTTATAACATGTTTTGGGCGTTCAACTCCGGATCATGACGTGTTTCTGGCGTTTAACTCTAGACAGCAGCATGTACTTGGCGTTCAACGCCAAGTTACATCGTCAATTTCCGAATAAAGTATGGACTATTATATATTTCTGGAAAGCGCTGGATGTCTACTTTCCAACGCCGTTGAGAGCATGCCATTTGGAGTTCTGTAGCTCCAGAAAATCCATTTCGAGTGCAGGGAGGTCAGATTCCAACAGCATCAGCAGTCCTTTTGTCAGCCTTTTTCAGAGTTTTGCTCAAGTCCCTCAATTTTAGCCAGAAATTACCTGAAATCACAGAAAAACACACAAACTCATAGTAAAGTCCAGAAATGTGAATTTAACATAAAAACTAATGAAAACATCCCTAAAAGTAGCTTGAACTTACTAAAAACTACCTAAAAACAATGCCAAAAAGCGTATAAATTATCCGCTCATCAGTAGCCATTTGATCTTTAGCTTCTTGAAGTTGCCTCTCTAAATCTGCAATATGTTGTTGCGATGCACTGCTAGAATCTTCGCATATTACCCTTCCAAAGATGCGCTTTGACTTACCAAAACTACTGGAACATGCAGCATTACTAAAACCATATATCATACCATTCTCAGGACCACAAACCTTTCCAATTGTATCATTTGGATGAGCCAAGACTTTTGAATGAATACCTTCAGTGACAGCACCTCTTGATCTTCAGGCAAATGCTCTGCTATTTTTTCCTATAAACAAATGTACATCGCATTAGAGTAGAGTATTGACATAATTAAGGCATATAAAAAAATATACAGCCATATAAAAAAATTCATACACTCACAGGTAATCGTTGTCCTTTCCCGCTTACATAACTCCTATCTTTCTTTAGCAAAGTTGATACAATTACCTCGCTTCAACACACAAGCCTTTCCAATTTTTTCTCCTAATACAATAAATAGAATATTAAAGGTAACCACAAATTTAATTAAAACTGCTAATTTTATAGAAATAGTATAACAGTACTAGGCTCAATAATTAAAAAAATAATACCATTTGAGTTGCTCTTCTAGCATCACTTTTACTTCCACCGGCATGTGAAACTATAAGCTTCTCACGATTTCTGACGTTTTGCAAATATTATTTCTATAATTTTCAAGAACAAGAAACTAGTAAATGAATGTTACCAGATATCCATAATAATGATCCACAAAAGCAGTCCATTCAACAGGCGGTATGTCTAACGGATTCGCAGCCAGAATTTTTGCCTTCCATCAATCACCTAAGGTCCTCAGAGCCCATTTGACGCCAGCAGCATAATCAAACTCAAAATTTTTCTTGAAATATTTCATAAAGGAGATCAATTATTAAATGACAACAAATCAATAAAAATGCACATCAAAGTGAAATAAACTTACTTCAATACGTTTCCATTGTATTTTTGTGTTATCTTCTGGCATCTTATCCCATCTTTTGATTGATATGGGACAAAATATAATTCGACGAGCTACTTGACCGAGAAATTTCACAAACAGGTTTGAGTCGTTATCTCGACCTTGTCCATCTGCATCTAACTCCATCATAACTTTTTCATTTTTTTTAAGGCCCAAACTTGAATCGCTGTCATCTTGCGAGTGATGATTTTTCCAGTAGAGGTGTCTGAATTAATGGAAGAACATCAAGTCAAACTAAACCAAAATTAAAAAAAGAAAAATAAAACAGCATAGATGACAAACTTAAATTTATCAAATTAATTGCACACATATATATCACTAATTAATTTAAATTGCATATTAATTTATTCTAAATTGTATACACATATCGGTACAAAACTAAATATAGTATTCGATAATAAAAACACGGTGGGTTGGTAAGAAATTGTCTCTAGAATCCTGAACTTACCAATTAAACAAGTGCAACTTTAATGAAATGGGAAATTAGATTATATGGTTCAAGGATTCGTTACACTAAAAGAGGTTACTGACAAAGTAAACATATATATTGCTAGTCTGTCCATGCATGATTAATCAAGATAAAAATAACATTGTTAAAGCAAAATGTATAACAACAAGAACCAATTCAAGGCCAATAAGTCCGACCACAACGAGTTACATTTTTATCCCACATATAATTTTTTCTTGATCATGTATAAAATGTATACATACTACAAGAAAAAACACTATATAACAGTACTCAATAATTTTAAAATATATTTATAGTTACATAAATCCAAGAGAAGACAGAAAAAACACAAATATACTTTGTGCAGAGCAAACAGAGAAGGAACCAAAACTAAAAGGAACAAAAACTGAGTTGTGCAAAGTAAAAAATAGGATAAGAAAAAAAAATCAGCCAGTACAAGTATAACTTGTAGAAAATAAAATCAACCATCACTGGGATTTGTTTATAAACTCATTAGAGATTGGTGAAATTAAAAAGCATCTACTAGAAGAACACATAAATCGGCAAAATAAATGGATCTGATTTGGCAAAGTGGTCACCTAATGAAAAACTAAATACTCTTAACTTATGGTGAACTAATTGGAGCAAATTAAAGGAGCACATGATTTCAGGATAGTGGACTGGAAAAATAAAGTAACTAGATTTAGTCACATGTTGTTATTTCGGTAAAGCTAAACCAAAAAATGAAAATGAAAACTAAAAAGAACAATCTATCATTTAATGTTAAAAGACACTATTGCTCAAGATATAGATCAAAACATAAACAACAACATTAGGGATCGGATAACCATTTCAGCTGAAATCAGTTCCAGACTCCAAGATGACAACGCCTCTTAATTTGCTTAAAAAGATATTAAAAAAGCTACAGTGTAACATATGTATTTTATTTTATAGGAGCATTCGGATAACAGAATTTGACACCAATACTATTTCCTAGTTGCTTGAAAAGAGATGTTAGAGTTTGAATAAACCTACCTTTGACCTTCACAAGCAGTGGCTCATTTTCATCTCTTTTATTCTTAGGTGCAGCAGGTTCTGGTAGATCAACACCACTTTGATTTAACATCTTCGTCTCTGAAAATTTATCCCCATCATCATTGAGACTTATTTGTTCCAGACCATCTTCCGAACTCAAGTTTATGTCTTCACTTTATTTTCATAGCTCTTCAAGGATTGATTGTCCGAAAATATTAAGTTTATGCTTTATAGTATACTAAATGCATGCGACACAAAGTCATAGACAATGTAAAAAGAATGCAGAAAAAAGTCAAATAAAATATTGAGATAAAATAGTTCATATAATTGAAACACAAGAAGTCAAACAACATAAAAAGAGTTTCATAAAAGTCTCTACATTTAACTAAATTAAATATTACTAAGCATAATACCAATACAACATATTCTGTAAGTCAATCATAGAGCATATTTAACAAGTCAAAGCAATATACAAATTTAAAATATTTCCAAAGTTTCATTATTAATAATTGAAAGAAATCACTCATGTCCAACTATACTAAATCAATTATTTTCTGCTTAGAAACTGGTAAATATATATTTGGTTCGGTTGGATAATGTTTCTCCGACTTCTATAATCTCTTAAGTTTTAAACCCAAACATGAATGTCAAGAGTAACAAATCATATAACTAGATTCAGGAATATATGATCCATGAAGAATGCCGCAATTTAATGCCTATTTTATGAGCAATGTGAATAAAGTTAACTATGTAATTGCTACTGAAAATTACAATTTGTTTCCCATGAATGGTAAATTATTTAAGGTCTTCCTGGTCAAGGTTTGAGTAGTTTGCTGTGATCATGCAAGAGAAGATAACAACAATATATAATAAAACCAAAGCTTAAATAAATAATTCGAGGGATGAAAGGAAATTTTTGCAGTAAATACAAATTTCTGAAAATATGAACAACTATATCCACTTTCATAGTAACTAGTTTAATAGCAGTAAATTTTATACCATTTTTGGATTACCATTCATTTTATATGAGTAAATTGAAAAGCCTAACATGGAAAAAATATCCGTCAATGTAGTAATGAGGACTACGATTCCATTATGTGTTAGTGATATCAATCTATTTGATCAAAACGTCACACATAAAATGCATCATGTTAGAGAGAAAATTACCGTATTAGGGATTCAAGTGCTAAGTTGCTGCTAGTCTTATGCCGACCTTGGAGTTGCAATTGATGCTCTATACGAGGCAGGCAATAGAAGGATAATTCCTTACATCAAACCAAATAATACAGACACATGCCCATTTTTAAATCCTCATCTAATCCCTTCTTTTTTTTCTAAAATAGACATACCAAATAAAATAAAAATTTACAAATGATCAAATTTGGAAAAAAACCTAGAGAAGTTGATGTTGTTGACGACAATGGCATTGAGCAGTGTGACTGAGTAAGAGCTGCAACCTGTGAGCGCGAAGCACGACTGTGAAGGTCGCCTGAAGTGCGAGGTCGGAGGTTGCTGGAGGTGCGAGGTCTGATATCGAAGGAGGCAGCCACAGGCAGGAGATAGAGCAGCGTCAGTGAGTGAGAGCTGTGACCTGTGCGCGTGTATCACGAGAAGAATGGAGAAGCAGAAGCCATCTCCGGAGCAAACTTGATGCTTCCACAGCATTCAAGCAAGTCACGCTCTTCCATAGTAATCCAGGTTAAATCTTTTCTGCAAGGTCGTGCAATTGTCATTTTGTGTGACCTAAATAGTAACGAAGGTAAAGTATATTTTTTGTCCCTGAAGTTTGGCAAAAGTTTCAAAAATACCCCTAAGTTTTATTTTGTTTCAATTTTATCCCAGAAATTTTCGATTTGCATCAAATATACCCTCGACGACTAAATTTTCAAAAAATTTAAAACCAATCTAACAATAATACATGAAAATTATGCTTAATTTGCTTGTGTTGAGGGTTGTTTTTATGAAATTGTTGTTGAATTGATCTTAAATTTTTTGAAAAAATAGCCGTCAGGGGTATATTTGATGCAAATCGAAAAATTTTAGGACAAAATTGAAGCAAAATAAAACTTAGGGATATTCTTGAAACTTTTGTCATACTTCAAGAACAAAAAATATACTTTACCCTAGTAACAAATACATCAAGATTAAAAAGCATAATTAGTCATATTTTTTATAATTAAGACAATTAATCAGATTCATATAAACAAATAAAAGATTGAAAAATCACTAGAATATACTAACAAAAAATTAGTTCTCATTTACTTCATACCCCAATTCAAATCACGCTCCCTATCAGAAGGAGTTAAACTATACTAACACACCATCATTGTAGATAGAAGTAGCCATCAAAACTAAGAGTTAAAGATGAAATTCAAAACAGAATTAAAACCTGACTGTGAACTTTTGTTTCTCAACGAATTAGTTTATAAATTGGTTTCTCAAGGCTTATGAAACGTAATTTAAATACGTACAATGTATAGTTTTTTCTTTCTTCAACATTGAAATGAATTTAATTAATACTTAGTAATTAACTTAGTTATTATTTCAATTAATCAGATTTAGTGGTTTCTAAAATTAGTTAGAGCTACTCCGTTAAACATAAACATGAGAATTCCGAAAGATACTATACCCCTCTCTATCTCCCCTATCTAAAAACCCTTCACCTTATTAACATTATTATGCATCACAACTTTAATTTCATTAAGTCAAATAATAATTTTAATCTAAATATTATTATTAAATTCACTTACTTCCCTCATCCTTAATCTAATTTCGAATCAACTTATACTCCATCTGTAAGTTAATTATAAACATGTATTTATTTTTGAATAGTGGGCCATCAGAATAAAATAAATTTTGCATGTTCTTTATTATTTGTATTTCTTACCATTTTTTTCTTTACTATTTATTTATGGTGGAGTTAAATTTTGATTCTATTTGAGATGCATACTTAAGAATACAGACATAAGAGTCATAATAATCAATTAATCATCATCAAAATAATGAGAGAGAATTCAATGCTATAATAATGATCCATCATATATATGAAAAAATATAACTAATATAAAAAGTGATTTTTGCTCGATAAGTAATTTATAAAATTAGTTTCTTTTTGTACTCTTCTTATAATTTTAACATATATAACATGGATCATTATTATTATAGCATTGAATTCTCAAGTATATATGATTTGATGATGATTGTAGTGACTTTTGTATTTATATTCTCAAGTATGTATCCCAAACACAATCAAAATTTAACCCACCATAAATAAATAGTAAAGAATAAAAGGATAAGAAATACAAACATAACCACCATAAATAAATAGGAAAGAATAAACTGTATTTGGTCAGAAAGAACATCAACAGAAAAAATGTGCATGGTAAAAATAAAAGAAAGAGTGAAATTGCAAATCATGATCCGCATCTAATTTCTATACCGCTAATGAACAACATAACCACACTAAGTGTTGAGTTAAGAAATTAACTAAATTAATTAGTGATGACAAACATTATTTTTTGGCAAATAAATAATTAGTGTTGATTAATTATAATTTCATATTACTAATTATTTATAAAACTGCTGCAGGCCAAAATTTGATTTACAGCCCAAATGGAATATAAAGCAAACAGCAAAGATGATGGGCTGAAAACAAAATTAAAAGCCCAAGGAAAAGCAAAAGAAACAAAGCCAAAGGATCTGATGGGCCAACCGGGTTGCTTAATGGAAATTCAATCCAAACCCGTATTCATCTCACAAAGCTTCTTTTGTAAGATTGAAGTCTTCTCCCTCTTGAAGTGCAACGTTCCTCTACTTTTTGACCAAGTCAAATCAACTTCAGAAAAAGTAAGAAAGAGAGAGAGCTTCTTCACTAATCTAGAAACCAAAGAAGCAAGAAAGAGAGAGTTGAAGCTTGAAGCACAGAAGCTAAAATAGAAATTCCAAACCAAATCAAGCTTAAGAAAGGTAATCCATCTCATCTTGCATGCATCAGATCTTCATCCCTTCTTTCCAACTCTCTGCTCTATCCAAAAATGGCATTCAAAAGAAAAGTTGATCTCTATTCATCACTGCTACAAATCCACGGTCACAAGAGATTCTTGGGGACCAAGTTGCATCTCTATGGTTCAGATTTGGTTGACCATAGGAAGACAATTTCGGTTACTTCTTCATGGCTTTCGGCCAAGTTGGAAAAGACAGAAGCAAAGGTCCTACTTTGATGTTTGAGAAGAAAAAGTGAGCTTGTGGGTTGGCAAAGCTCAGTGCTCAAGGAGTTGACCTAGGAAGATGAACCCATCAACATGCAAGGAGATAAAAGAGGTTTGCTATTCATTCAGAAACTAAGGAGAGAAAACCAGTGAATTGAGGTTTTATTCTGAGAAGAGCTCTTTGAAGAAGTTCAACTAACTGGACAGTGTAACCTAATCAAAGGTGCATTCCACCAGTATGAAGAACTGAATCAGAGGCTTGCTAATCTAGTTTTTCGCATAGCACAGAGGCTGTTGATGAAGTCAATCTCCTTCATGTTTTACTGATTGTATTGTACTTTTCTAAGTTTATCTTTCTGTAATTTCTTGTGAGAAAAGGCATTGTGAGAAAGCTCAAGAAAAAGCCATGAGTGGAAAAAGGCTGAGTGAAACACTTGAGAGAAAAGCCTAGAGTTATTTTCAGATTTCTTTAGGTTGGTTAAGTGTCTTGTATCTTGTATCTGTAAGGTATCCCTTTCTTAGTTGGGTTAGCACTAAGAAGTATAGTTAGGTATTAGCATAGCCAATGTCAAGTTAGGTTAGAACTTAAGTGTGAAAGGATTGGGTCAATCCTGTGTTATTGGTGAATGTAATACTATTAACTATAGTGAAATTCTTCCATAGTTGTGGAGGAGAATGGATGTAGGTTGCATAGCACAAGGCAACCGAACCAGGATACATGCTGGTGTTAGCTTTTCTCTTCTCTGCTGTGTTCTATTTTCTGATATTCATGAGACAAAAATAAATTGTCTCATAAATTTCCGCTGCTGAGTTCAAACAGAATCAAAGCTATAAATTTGTTTTAAAAGGGTTATAACAGCAACAAAAAAGGAAGGCATAGATTCAACCCCCCTTCTCTAAGCCTACCACAACCTTCAATTGGTATCAAGAGCAAAGGTCTCAAGTATCAAGCTTAACCACTTGGAGCAAAGATCCAATGGCGAACAATCTGGGCACAAACACAATTGCCTACACCCTCACTTAAGGCCAGTCAAACAACCGGCCACCTTTCTTCAACGGAAAGAACTATTCCTACTGGAAAGAAAGGATAAGGATCTTCATCCAATCCATTGACTATAACTTATGGAAGATCGTTGTGAGTGGTCCCAAGATCCCAACAAAAACAAGTGCTGATGGAGTGGTGACTCCGAAAGAAGAAGCTGAATGGAATGAAGATGACAAGAAGAAGATAGAGCTGAATGCTAAAGCAATCAACCTTCTTCACTGTGCTATCAGCTTTGAAGAGTACCGGAAGGTGTCTAGATGCAAAACAGCCAAAGAAATCCGGGAAAAACTCCAGGTTACACATGAAGGCACTAAACAAGTCAAAAAAATGAGGATTGATATGCTGCGAAAAGAGTACGAGATGTTTAGCATGAAGGATGGAGAAAGCATTGATGAAGCGTTTGAGAGATTCTCAATCATAATCAACAACCTTGATGCTATGGGTACAAACTATGCAGAACAAACCTTGGTGAGAAAACTCCTTAGAAGCCTCACAAAAGAGTGGGAAAACACTGCCATTGTCCTAACCGAGAGTAACAACATAAGTCCCATAACATATGATGAGCTGAGAGGAAAACTCCTTGCCTATGAAGCCACACACACAAACATAGACTCAAAGAAAAAGGGAATAGCCCTCAAGTCACAAATAGAACCAAAAGAGAGTGAGTCTAGTGATGGTATTTCAGATGACGAGCTTTTGTTTTTTGCTAGGAGATTTAGAAGGATGATGAAAAGCATAGGCAAATACAAGGGTTCAAGTTCAAAGGAGCAAAAGATAGACTTGAGCAAGGTGACGTGTCATCATTGCAAGGAGGCTGGACATTTCAAATCAAACTGTTCAAAGCTCAAAAAGGAGGACAAAGGAAAGAAGAAAAGGAAGAGAGTACTCATGGCAGCTTGGAAAGATCTTGAAAATGACTCAAATGAAGAAGAAGAATCTGAAGGAGATGACAAAGACTGCTTCATGGCTGGAAACAACAATCTTGATGAGGTAAACTATTATGATTTGACTATTGAGGACTTGCATGCTATTATTGATGATCTCACTTTAAATACATCAAAACTGCTTGACAAATACAATGAATGTAGATCTGAAAGAGATGTGTTAAGAGCTGAAAATGATTTTTTAAAAGAAAAAGTAAAGGAAACTGAATGTGCTTTGGACATCATTGAAGAAAACAGATTTCTAAAATCTGAACTTGAAAAATTAAAAGGAAAGCACATTATGAATCCTTCTCATGAGTTAATTGCTGAAAATGAAAGATTAAATGATATGATTAAAAGGCTGAATGGTGACTTGGCAAAATTTGCTCAAGGTTCTAGTAACTTGGACAAATTACTTGCAAGTCAAAGACCATTGTTTGAAAAATCTGGTTTAGGCTACATAGCCAAGGAAGATGCAGTTTCCAACACTTCCTCTATGAAATTTGTGGCCTCTTCATCAAATACCAAATCCATACCAAACAAATCAGGTATCGGATATGTTTCAACTTGTGAAGAAAAATCTGATGAAGAATACACAAATGAAGCTGAGCCTTCACCAAGAACTGGTCCAAGTTCAAACTGGCCAGGTTTGGGCTACATTTCGAAAAATGAGGCTGCTTTCAAGAAACCATTTTTTTACAACAAAATCTCATTTTCAAAAGGTAAAAATATTCAAAAAAATTCTGGTGAAGATGCTTTTGCAAGGAGAAATAACTTTAATAAAAATCACTTTATCAAAAGAAATGTATCTCCTCCAAAAACCAGAAAATTTCAAAAATTTAATCATTTCAAGCAATATAACTCATCTCAGTTTCAGCAACACACACCAGAAAATCATTGTGTTAATTGCAAGAAATTTGGTCACTCATATGCACAATGCTTCATTAAAAAGAGAGTTGTAGGAAACAAAGTCTACAATGTTGTTTGTGATTTCAATGCACTTGGGCAGCCAAGATGGATTAACTTCAAAGGATCCAAATTAATTTGGATACCTAAAGCTACCTAAAACTCATCATGCAAATTTGCCTAGCATCCAAGAACAAAAAGGACATGTGGTACATGGATAGTGGATGTTCAAGGCACATGACTGGAAGGTCAACCTACTTCATCAAACTAAATAAGTATGATGGAGGTTTTGTGACCTTTGGAGATGATGGTAAAGGTAAAATCATTGCTGTTGGAAAAGTTGAGCAATCTACTTTCATTGATGATGTACTTTTGGTTTGTGGCTTAAAGCGCAATCTTTTGAGTATAAGTCAACTGTGTGATTTAGGATATTTAGTTATTTTCAAAAAGCTTGAATGTTGTGTTGTTAATGAAAAGACAAATGAAGTGATGTTTGTTGCCAAACGTTTAAATAATATGTATGGACTTACTCTTGATGAACTAAAGGATCAAAATGTATCTTGTCTTCACTCTAAAGAATCTGAAAAGTGGTTATGGCACAAGAGATTGGGCCATGCAAGTATGTTTCAAATAAACAAACTTGTAAAGAAAGAATTAGTAAGAGGTCTTCCTTTGATAAAGTTTGACAAAGACATCACTTGTGATGCTTGCCAAATGGGAAAACAAACAAAAAGTTCTTTTAAACCTAAGGAAGATATTTCTACTAAAAGACCACTTGAGTTGCTACACATTGATTTATTTGGTCCAACAAGAACTCAAAGCCTAGGTGGTAAACATTATGGTTTAGTAATTATGGATGACTATACTAGGTTTGGTTGGGTTTTATTTCTTGCACACAAAAATGAAGCCTTTTCGGCCTTTGAACCTTTTTGCAAGAAAATTCAAAATGAAAAGGATTTGAAAATCTCTTCTATAAGAAGTGATCATGGAAGTGAATTTGAAAATAATTTGTTTGAAACCTTTTGTGAGGAATTTGGAATATCTCACAACTTCTCTTGTCCAAGAACACCACAACAAAATGGTGTTGTGGAAAGAAGAAATAGAAGCATACAAGAGATGACAAGAGCTATGCTTTGTGAGAATAATGTTCCAAAATTCCTTTGGGCTAAAGCGGTTAACACAGCCTGCCACATTTTAAATAGAACAATCATAAGAAAATTTTTGAAGAAAACCCCTTATGAACTTTGGAAAGGCTACCCACCAAACTTAGATTACTTGCACATCTTTGGATGCAAATGTTTTGTTTTAAATAACAGAAAATTTGGGAAAATTTGAACCAAAGGCTTATGAGTGTTTGTTTGTAGGATATTCCACAACTAGTAAAGCATAGAGGGTTTATCATCAAGATGCTAGAATTATTGAAGAGTCCATACATGTTACATTTTGTGATACTAACTTGGTGCAAAGCATTTTGGAAGATTGTGATGCAGGAAATCAAGCTCAAAAGGAGGATGAAACTGCTCAAAATCATGGAAAAGAAAATTCTGGACAAGCTGAACCAGAAACTACAAATGCTGAAAATTCAAGAGACAATTCCATTTTGTCTCATGAATCTGAAAGAAATCTTGCAGCCAGCGGCGCCCAGAATCCCTTGGTGACTGAATCTGCCTTCAAGTCCACCAGACCTTATGAGTGGAGATTCTTGAAGAATTATCCTGAGGAATTTGTCATTGGGGACGTCTCTCATGGAGTGCAAACAAGGTCTTCCACTAGAAAAGAAAATGAAGGATCCAATGTAGCCCTTCTATCATAAATAGAGCCTCAAAACGTCAAGGAAGCACTCAGTGACCCTTTTTGGGTTAAAGCTATGGAGGATGAGCTTCTTGAGTTTGATAAGAACAAAGTATGGACTTTGGTTCCAAGGCCTAGTGGAAAGAAAGTGACCGGCACCAAGTGGATATTCCAGAACAAGTTGGGAGAAGATGGTAGCATTGCAAGGAACAAGGCAAGGCTAGTGGCACAAGGATATGACCAAGAAGAAGGAATAGACTTTGATGAATCCTTTGCCCTGTTGCCCGAATGGAAGCCATAAGACTTCTCTTAGCTTATGCTGCATTTTGTGGATTTAAATTATATCAAATAGATGTGAAATGTGCATTTTTGAATGGTGTGATAGATAGAGAAGTTTATGTGGAGCAGCCTCCTGGTTTTGAAAATAAAGAGCTTTCTAATCATGTTTTTAAATTGTCTAAAGCTCTCTATGGTTTAAGACAAGCTCTTAGAGCTTGGTATGAAAGACTTAGCTCTTTTCTTTTGAAAAATAGTTTTCAAAGAGGCACCACTGACACAACTCTATTTATCAAGAATTCTAATGATTCTTTTATCCTAGTCCAAATATATGTTGATGACATTATTTTTGGATCAGCCAATGAATCCCTTTGTTCTGAATTTGGAAAACTCATGACAAGTGAATTTGACATGAGTATGATGGGTGAACTTAATTTTTTCCTTGGGCTGCAAATTAAACAAACTGAAAATGGTATTTTCATTCATCAAGAAAAGTATGCCAAGGAATTAGTTAAGAATTTTGGCCTTGAAAATGCCAAACCCATGGGATCTCCCATGCACCCTAATTCAAAATTAGATAAGGGAGAAACTGAGAAAGATGTTGATGAGACTAGGTATAGAGGAATGATTGGCTCTCTTATGTACTTAACTTCCTCTAGACCCGATATTGTGCAAAGTTTGGATTGTGTTCTAGGTTCCAATCCAAACCAAAAGAGTCACATCTTTCGGCAGTTAAAAGGATCATTAGATATGTTCATGGCACATCCAATTTTGGTCTTTGGTATCCTAAGATTGATGATTTTTCTGTAGTTGGTTATTGTGATGCAGATTTTGCTGGTGATAGAGTTGATAGAAGGAGCACTTCTGGTTTATGTTGCTTCCTTGGAAAGTCCTTAAATGTTTGGTCAAGTAAGAAGCAACCAAGAGTGGCCTTATCCACTGCAGAGGCTGAGTATATAGCTGCTTCTTCTTGTTGTTATTAGCTTTTATGGTTAAAAACACAGCTTGCTGATTACAAATTAAAGGCTGAAAATATATCCCTGATGTGTGATAATATGAGTGTCATTAATATTTCTAAAAATCCAGTTTTGCACTCTAGGACTAAGCATATTGAAGTGAAATTTCACTCAATAAGAGAACATGTCCAAAAGGGGGATATTTGCATTCAATTTGTTAAATCAAAGGAGCAATTAGCAGATATTCTTACAAAACCATTAGCTGAGGATAGATTCTGCATGCTTAGGACTTGTCTAGGAATTCTGAGTTATGATTCTTTATTTGAAAAATGCTGATACACTTGCTGGAGCTTTTTGTCTCATGAACAGGTATGAGACAATTCTGGGCAGGTGATGAACGCTTCCTTCAAGTCAGCGTGTTCTGGGCTTATTGCTAGTGAAAAATCAATCTGGGCCAACCTCAATTTAGATCTGAGTTGTCCTATGTATTTCATTAATTCAAACCACATCTGGGCCCAATATGAATGTTACATTCTTACTTGCTTATTTTGTTTATGACTTGTGTGTTTAAGTTTTTCTTTAAAAGTTTTTTTTGTGGCCTGAAATGGTTTTTAATCCACTTATTTTTTTTACTTTGGTTCAGTTTAATTTTTGTTGTCCTTCAAAATTTAAAATTAATTTCATGTTTTTAAT
This sequence comes from Arachis hypogaea, assembly GCF_003086295.3. NCBI lineage: Eukaryota > Viridiplantae > Streptophyta > Magnoliopsida > Fabales > Fabaceae > Arachis > Arachis hypogaea. Next base: position 92,438,007 of record NC_092041.1, on the reverse strand, counting down.
TCAAAATCCAATAAAATCTTTCTTTTATGAGGTCGTGTCTTTTCAAGTCTTTTCAAATGGTGATGCAGTTGCATGGTTTTAGAAATCTACTTTTTGGGTACGGTTACCAACACTCCCTCTCTTCCCTCCATAACTTCTCCACACACTCTTCGGTTTCTTCCCACTCACTTTACTGCTTCTCTTCCCTCAAAATATTGAATCTAACCAAATGAGGAAGAAAACCATTGAAAAAAGGGCTCCTCGTGAAAAGGTTTACAAGCTACCCACCAAACCTTTAACTCGCTCCCAAGACCGAACCTTCACGCCTTCACCCTCTCCTCCTACCTCTCCTCCTCGCTCTAGTCCCATGGCCCAAACCAAGACCACGCTAAGGATCCCTGTCTCAACCAAGCCGACGCCACCGCCAAAGGCCACACCTTCCAAGCCTGGCTCCTCAAAACCTGGTTCTGCAAAGCCATCCTCATCCAAAGGAAAGCGTCCGGCGACGGAAGAACCTGTCCCGAGCCACCACAACCCAGGACAAGGTTAGTTCCTGTGCGATCACAGAGAGGTAAAACTCGAGTTCCTCTCAAATCAGTTAGTGAACCTGACATTGGGCCGTTTGATCACAAAGCTCACTTTTTGACCTCTCATTCGAACTATAACCCTTATAGATTCAAATCTGCCATGAACAATGATTTTTATGAAGGGGTTATCCAGTATCGTACCCTATGTCCTTCATTTCTCGCTGATTTGCCATCTTTGAAAAGAAAAAGTTTTCCTTTTGTTGACAACTTAATTTTTCTGGACTGGAATCACCTTTTTTACATCAAAAAACCTGTTTATCCCTTGTTGCTCAAAGAGTTTTATGCAAACATGACTTATCATGAAGGCACTGCTCATTCGCATGTCAAGGGCCGAGATATCGTTTTAAACAATGAGACCATCAGTGATGCTTTGAAGTATACTGATGTTGGGCCTTGTGCCTACACGTCAGTTAAGTGGGATGAAGGAGTTGGTGTTTCTTACAATGATGCCCTGGCTAGTATTTGTGAACATGTCTCCTTAATAGATGGCATTACACCCACACACAAAGCCCTAAGATACGAACGTGCTCAGTTGCACCGAATGGTCAACCACATTATACTTCCCCAAAGTGGTTCATATCAAAGGGTTTCATACACTGACACTCTTGTTTTATATGCCATTCTCACCAAAACTGAAATTTCATTTGCATATTTGATGGTTAGATACATGTTTGATTCTGTTAGAAGTGAAAAGGACAAAGCTCTTCCTTATGGCATGTTTCTAACTTGTATTTTTGAGTATTTTGGTGTTGACTTGACCAATGAGAAATATGAAAATAGACATTCATATCTAAAGGGAGGTGGTTCAGTGAAACAGAACAAAGGACCCACTAGATCTGAAAGAGTTGTCCTAGATGATGAAGATGATGATTTTGTCCCCGAGGATTTTTCTGCTCCTTCCACTGAGGGAACATCCATCTCCACTGGAAAAAAAATCTAATATGCTAAATGTGGTTAAGGATGTTGCTCAAGAGTTTGTCTCCCAATCAAATCACTTGATTGCCATGAGCAAGGAACAAAAGAAACTAGCTAGCAAGCATGAGAACTTTCTGAAGAAATCGAGGGATAGGGTGGCTGTGCTCATGACCTTCATTGATAACCTTCAAAATGATGAAGACGTTGCCACTGATGTAGAAGAGGAAGCTGCTTCGGAGGGGAGTGGTTCTGATGCCTAGATTTTGTCTCATGAAAACTGTTGCTGCTGCTCTTTTTGTCTCATAAATTCTATTTATTTTACTACTGTTGAACTGTTTTATTTTGGATGAATGTAATAACTCTAAATACTGCTGCACTATTGATGGTTTAGTTAGGACTTTGAACTGTGATCTAACCTTTCTTGCAAGATTTGTTTTACTGTTTTTGTTGATCTTGCTAGTCATCCACCCTTGATGACAAAAGGGGGAGTAATAGTAGGATAAGCAATTTTTTTGGCATTGATGTAGCTATCAGTATTTCTTTTGAAATTTTTTGTCTAATTGCTGCACTAAAATTTGATTGTACATGCTGAATACTGATGCTGATGATATTAGCTTGATGATTGGGCTGATTATGTGATGTTGCTCATTTGATATTCCTTATACAAGATATAGTGTGCATAGCTCTTTATTGTGCTTTCTTTAAGTACAATGTGAAACAGGGACAAAGAGGAAAGCATAAATCCAGGGGGAGCTAATATTGAAAAGGAAAGGGGGAGTAACATAAAAGCAAATGACAAATATCAAAGGGAGTTTCCAAACCTTAC